>NC_056742.1:289313889-289336389 GCF_019279795.1 Protopterus annectens
TAATAATAAACCTTATAGCTCCAGTGCTTTCAGCTTTAAAATACATGCCAGCAATATTTGGTCATTCAAACCTGGCCAGTTTTAGCATTTAAATACAATTGCCAGTACAACTCATGCCTCTCTTTAGAGACCATGCACCACCCCTCACATTATGCATAACTTTTTTTAGAATAATAAATTTAAAGTCATGTCCAGGGTTCTCTTCCAAATGTTTTGATAGGGTATATGTTTCGTTTTTCTTCTTAATTTCATATTTGTACTCATAGACATGGTCTTTTAATCTATGCTCAGTTTTTCCTACATAAAATTCAGAGCATAAGCCGCAAAGTGCACAATAAACTACCCCCCTTGTTTCACACTTAAAATAAACAAGTATTTTCATTTTAAAATCATTCACCTTAATATTGTCACCTACAAGAACATACTTGCAGTAACCACAGTGACTGCATTTTTTCATACCATATTTTTTTTTTCTTTTCTGGGAACTTTTAAGGTTTCAAACACTGTTTTAAGATTTTTACCTTTTCATTATATATCATTCAGTCTATCCCCACATTTTCCCTTACTTGTCTGTTGTCTCGTATAAGGCACCAGTTTTTCCTCTAATATAGATCTAATGATATTGCTATCCAGGGTATACTTACTAAACTCAGCACATATTACATTTGTCAGAGTCTCCAAATTATCCACATTAGTACCTAAAATGGGAAAAAAAAATGTTATCGTTCATGTTTATTCATGACCTCCAGTATTAAATTGTCTATGAAACAAGTCAGACAACCATGTTTTTGGAACATTTATTTAAGTAAGAAACATTCATTCTAGGAGGTTTCCTCCAATGCAATCATTCAAGTGCCCCAAACAAACCTGATCCTTGACAATCGCCTTCTTCTGGACGAGTGAGTGTGCACTTGAAAAATGCAAAAGAACTGATTGAATACTTAGACTTCGTGTAAATTTTAGACAGTAACTTCTTATTGCCAGTTTCTTTCATTAATGAGCTGTCCAGGAACACAATATGAATCTCATGCCATCCATGTATAAACTGTAAGAAACTGCTGGTTTGATTAATGTATGCCAAAAAGTGTGGGATCTTATTCTTCTCGCCATCTATAAAATAAAGATGTCATCCAAAAAAGTGTGTGCAACAAATAGATGATCCAAAAAACTCAGAGTTGAATAAGTATCTCTTTTCTCATCGGATCATGATTATGTTGCCGAGTAGGCCCACACAAGCTGAACCCATGGCAACATCCTTGTGTTGCAAATACAGTTCTTTCTCAAACATGATGCAGTTATTGTTTAACACTGTTTCTAACAGATTTCCATATAAGTTGATCCTGCCCTGATTAATTCCTTTTTCAAACAAAAAGTCCGTAAACCACCTAAGACCAAGTTCATGTGGCATTATGCTGTACAAGTCCTTGACATCAGTAGTGATGAAAATGTATGAATCTTTTTATGTTATTTTGTTTATTTTTTCCTAAAAAGTCCCAGGAATCAACACATATGTGTACTTCCTGTGTGACCAAATTTTTTAATTTTCAGATCAAGCTATGTGCATCCACTATGGGGCTCATGGGCGGTTGTGTACTGTTTTTGTGCAACTTTGGCATACTGAATATTGCAGGTGTCATGGGGTTGACCAGTCTTAAATAACTGTATAAGTCAGTAGTGACCAGTTGCTCAATGAACATCTCCTTAAGATGGCTTCAAATCTTTCTATAAGCAACATTAAGCTGGTTTAGTGATACCGTTTCATAGGTGTCTTCAGCTAAATGTTCCTTCATTTTGCTGGAATAATCATTGTTGTTCATAATAACAATCCCCCCTTTGTCAGGCTTCATAATTCATATGTTGGGATTATTTTTAAGTTTTTGTAGTTTCTTTTTGTTCATCCTTAGATATATTGTGTTAATTTTCTCTGTAATTACGATTTCTACTTAAAGCACACAAAATGCCCAGTTTGCATATTTTTTCAAAAAGCTGTATCGTAGAATGGAGGGGCAGATTGAATGTGCTAGACACCCTTAAGGTATTTATTGCATGGTCAACATTTTGGAACAACACGTTAAAATTTAGTTTTCTTACATACGGTTTAAGATCAATTAACATGTGGGCCACATCGGCTTGTTTATTAGTGATAAATGTCAAACCCCTCACAAATAAATCCCCACTGCAAACATCTATGTGAAGAGAAATTATATACATTAAAGTTGCAAGTGCTATTTTGAACAATAGTGCAAGGGGGCAGTTGTTGCAGTTTTCAACCATTAATGCCAGTTTGAGTTCCTTTGTGCGTAATTCTAGCCCCTGTAGCCTCCCCTTTGTCCCATCAGATGTGTATGGGGGGGTTGTAAAAACATGGGATATCTTTAACAACCAACATGGAATAACTTACATGAACAACACCAGAAAGCCACAAAAAACTTCAAACAGCATTAATTGTTTTCTTTTTTTTTTTTGTTCCATACCAAGTAGCGGGTTCACTGATATTGTGGCTAAATGTCTTTAGGGGTTCTGTTATCTATAGTCATATTATGAGTTCTTCCAAACTGTCCATTTAAACTTATTTGTTATTCCTATCGCTAAGTCAGCCTATCTGATCCTTTCAAATAGATATGCATTTATTTCCACACTTACAGAAATATTATGCTTTATCAATTTTCAACCATTACTTTAATTGAGGTGTGCCACATCTGTATGCATATTATCAGTATGTTGAATATTCTGTTATTTAAAATGAAGGCATTTTATAACTATATATTTCTTTTTATATGTATACCAAATTTTTTATCTTATACAAGCTTCTCTAATTCAGCCATCAGTCATTCCAGTATGCACCAAAATAATGGTCAAACAACAGAAAACATGGACTGCACAACATACTAACGAACATGCTTAACACATTGAAACATAGGAAGTCCCACTCATGAAAGTTTAGTTTGTTTTTTTTTGGCATACTTCATTCTTCTGTAGTCATAAGAACTTCTTCAGAAACAAGGAAATATACATTCACTTCATTTTATACCGTCACTTCACTTATGCAAGTCAATTGATCAGCTACTTACCAAACTGTTCATTTTTAAAAACACCACTAAATAATTATGAACTATTAGAAATACATAAAAAAAACATAAGTTACAGTAAGAACTTTTCCAACAACTTACTCAAACAGCTTCTGAGGATTATGTTCTATATTTAGCTACTTTACATACCTCCTTTTTCATGAATACAACTACTATAAGTGCATATTTTCATTAATTCAAACAAATAGTTCTTGAAATAATTATTTAAAAAGTTAACTAATAAGCCTGCAGTGGAGTATACTTTATTGATATTATCAAACCTTGGAAATGTTCAAACATTTAGATGTTTTATTTATGTTTCTATTAAATCTGTGTTTATCTCTGGGACAACAGATCCTCATACAAAACCTTGTTTAATCATGGCATTACTAACAGTTTTAATGTGAGTGGCTATGTAAATAACTTATTTTAATATCTTTGTTCTCTGGGACAACAGATCCTCATACAAAAACTTGTTTAATCATGACATTACTAACAGTTTTAATGGGAGTGGCTATGTAAATAACTTATTTTAATATCTTTGTTCTCTGGGACGACAGATCCTCATACAAAACCTTGTTTAATCATGACATTACTAACAGGTTTAATGGGAGTGGCTATGTAAATAACTTATTTTGATATCTTTGTTCTCTGGGACAACAGATCCTCATACAAAACCTTGTTTAATCATGACATTACTAACAGGTTTAATGTGAGTGGAAATGTAAATAACTTATTTTAATATCTTTGTTCTCTGGGACAACAGATCCTCATACAAAACCTTGTTTAATCATGACATTACTAACAGTTTTAATGGGAGTGGCTATGTAAATAACTTATTTTAATATCTTTGTTCTCTGGGACAACAGATCCTCATACAAAACCTTGTTTAATCATGACATTACTAACAGGTTTAATGTGAGTGGCTATGTAAATAACTTATTTTAATATCTTTGTTCTCTGGGACAACAGATCCTCATACAAAACCTTGTTTAATCATGACATTACTAACAGGTTTAATGGGAGTGGCTATGTAAATAACTTATTTTAATATCTTTGTTCTCTGGGACAACAGATCCTCATACAAAACCTTGTTTAATCATGACATTACTAACAGGTTTAATGGGAGTGGCTATGTAAATAACTTATTTTAATATCTTTGTTCTCTGGGACAACAGATCCTCATACAAAACCTTGTTTAATCATGACATTACTAACAGGTTTAATGGGAGTGGCTATGTAAATAACTTATTTTAATATCTTTGTTCTCTGGGACAACAGATCCTCATACAAAACCTTGTTTAATCATGACATTACTAACAGGTTTAATGGGAGTGGCTATGTAAATAACTTATTTTAATATCTTTGTTATTCTCTTTACTCTGTCATCTAGCCAGCGTTGAAGAGATTATTTGTTGAGGGTTTTCCTTTCTCATATACCTATAAAAAGCTCTCTTATTGATATTGTTTTGATTAATATCATCATGCAATGCATTATATAATATTTATTTGCATTAGCCATTTTATTAATAATCCCTATTTAAATTTCCTTTTCATCTTTGCACATTGCTATCATCCACTATTATCCATTCTTTCCATACTCATTTTATAATCTGTTTTTCTTTTTTTCATTTCTTGTCTTTGGAAAGTCACTGTACCCTGAATCTACTTCTGCCACTGAGAGTATTATGTATAAAATATATCCTTTATTAGAGACAAAATTATCCCAGCATCTACAAGTGCCACCATCATTGCATTCCATATCTTTCCTAAGTGTATCCTCTTAGCATTCTAGATTTGAAGATCTTTCTCATATAGAGATGATTTTGTTGCCACTCCTATTTGATGATGTAATCTCCACAGCTTAATTAATAATGCAACTGTTTGCACATATTGCCACTATATCCTTTTTTATTCCACTTGTCATGTAGTTGTATAAGACATAGCTGCTACGTTGTTTAGATGGACATTGCATGCAACCGTTTTTACTTTTTGTTTTATGTCTCCTCTTTTATAAACCCCAAGCTGAGCCTGAAAAATGCCCATGTGGGTCAGAAGTCAACCTTGGCTAAAACAGATAAATAAATAGATGCATACATCAGACTCATATATCCAACTAGACGGCACATACAGTGCCTGCTAATCCAAACCGGCATGAGTGTGCACCTCATTAGACTCATAAATCCAACTAGACAACATATGCAATGCCTGCTAATCCAAACAGGCATGAGTGTGCACCTCATCAGACTCATAAATCCAACTAGACAACATATGCACTGTCTGCTAATCCAAATCGGCATGAGTGTGCACCTCGTTAGACTCATAAATCCAACTATACACCATATGCATACACTCCTTGGCAAGTTTTGAGTCCCCAGAGGCCTTAATGTAAGTGCTGGAGTTCTGGACCTTTTCCAGGTAGAGCTGTTGTGAAATGACTCCAACAGCACCCTCCTTCAGGATGCATATGTTACCAGTGTTTATCTACTCCAACTCCTGTCCAGCCATCTTCCCATATCACTATCATGCTCAGCTGTCTGAGCTATAGTCAAAGACAAAACTCTGTACTGTAGAGCTTGTCTATTTGTTGGCAAGCTTGAGTTTCTATGCCAAAAGCCTGGCCTGATTAGATTCTTGTTGAAGAACTTGTCACATACCTCTAATTACAAAATCCCACAGTTGAATGAATTTGTCTTTCGTTAGTTCTTGTGGTGTAATAATCTTACTTAAAGTCCTATAGTACTAACAGTATAGCTGAAGCCACTACTCACCCCACATCTGCTTTGGGAGCTTCAACACATTACCGATTTTTTTCTCCACACTCCTCACATTCTTCTGTTCCTCAGACCATTAATACTCAGTGCAGAATCCACCATTCACTTTCTACTTATTCCAGTGCTGGATTCAGTATTATTTTTTTCCTTACTTCTGACCTCATTCTTGGAAGGAAACTACCATGCTACAATTTATGCTTCTTGCTGTCAAAAGAAAATAACCAATCCATCTTAGTCTGAATTTCCTGGCATCATTAAGCTTGCAAATAACCCAGTTTATACTACCAAATAGTCTCCCAAGAATTTACTAGAGCCTCCTTTACTTTTCTTTGCATAAACCTGGGCATTTAGTGGATTTTTTAAAGGTGTGAATTTAACTTACACAGAATTATATATAACTACACACACACACACACACACACACACACACACACACACACACACACACACACACACACACACACACACACACTATCTGAGGAGTGCAGACCACTGACATACAAGTGCCTATAGATAATGTGCCACTGCTAGATAGTAAAATAGAGATGTGACACTTCATAGAGGAAAATTACCTCATATTAGGTAGTACAGTAACAAGGAGTCTGTAATGGTCCGCATACCCTAACATACGTCTACATACCCTAACAAACCTCCACATACCCTAACATACCTCCACATACCCTAACATACCTCTGCATACCCTAACATACCTCCACATACCCTAACATACCTCTGCATACACTAACATACCCCGACATACCCTAACATACCTCCACATAATGCTCTGTTCATTCAGGAGCATATTCTTTCTTAGCTAAAATGTCACCAAGCATCCAAAATGTTGTGGATGCTTTGCTACCAGCAGTGACCTTTTACAAACAATACAGTCTGAGAAAGGCTGTGTTGGTGCTATGAAAGAATGCCTCTTCTAATGGCTTATGAGTTCATTAAATTCTGACATACTGTGTACAGAGAGGACAAGCTATTGCATGTCATTGCAAATTGCAGAGTCTTGTTGGTCAGCTATGGAGTATGTCATGGCACTGCTGCACAGTGTGATGACATAGGCACTGTAGGTCATTGGAAGACACCTGGGCACAAGTGGGGTGTGATTTGCTATATGGTTTTCTACATTATATCACATTAGAGCACAGATCATTTCTGAAACACCATCCTTCAGTGTGTAACACAGAAGGCATTCATCACAGGAATACGTTTTCAGAGGGCTACTTTATAAACCTCCCTTTTATGTTAAATTTGCTTTTCTTTTTTTCATTATCTGGATTCATTAACATATGTCTTCAACTTCATAATCACATCCAGACACAGGAATAAGTCACATTAATACTGACGAGCTGGTCATTAGCTTGTGGCCACAGGAGCCTTGCATTTCATGTCCACATCTTCAGCTTGTCTTCTGCTATTTTATTGTGTCTCTGCTAATAAACATCCATTGCATACCTCTCAACTGTCTAGATTTTTGTAAAATGTCCAGATTGTTACCTTATATTTTTGGCCTTTTCCTCATAAATGTTTTGGCTTTCTGGCAATTCATTGAGGATTCAACTAAGAAAATAATGGCAGCCATTTGAGTTTCAGACTTTATACCCTTCAAAAAAGTCATGTTAATGCAAAAGCTGTTATTCTATCAACATACTAAGTTTATAAGACCAATATTTAAAAACTGTCCCTATTTGTGAGTCTTTGTCCCCCATTATTTGTGTTTTTGTCTAGTCTTGCACTAAGAGGTTTAGCGGTATGCTCCATTGTGTAATTTCCACTTCCACTGTTTTGTGAGTTTTTTAGCATTTTTGTTTTTACACTTTTAAATGCTATATGACTTTTATCAGCTTGACTACACTTTAGATTTTCTCAGTGAACCTTTATTATCCTTGGAATGCGTCTATATTAGATCATCATAATCTTCTTTCATCGACAACTTATTCATTGACCCCTATCCATAGAAACTAACTTCATCAAACATCAAAATGTTTTACAGGGTAAGTAACCAATTGGCCAACATCACAACTTTGCCATTTTCACCACTGTAGTGTAATCTCTGAGTTGGTATATATAGTTAGTGGGGTGTGGGAGGTGCAGCCCTCCACACTGAGGTGTGTGGGGGCAAAGCCCCCCACTTGGGTGAGTTTGATTTAGTATGATGTGTGTTTCAATGGGGTAGTGGCCAATTGGTTACTTACCCTGTAAAAATGTTGATGTTCGTTGAAGTTAGTTTTGATGGATAGGGGTCCATTGATAAGCCATCAATGAAGGAAGATTTAAGGATCTAATATCGACTGCATTGGAACACTTTGTACCGAGGTATCCCCTGTCTGGTAAAACATTTACACTTCCATTCTTTCTTCTCACAAGCTAGCCATTTTCTCTGAGGTACAGAAAAGATTCTTACTTATAAGACTATTAATAATATTTGATTTATCAGTTTTACTGTTAAGGCTCTTAAGTTGTCTCTCTCTGATTCCTAGACTATAATACCCCCCCATGTATACCACAGTGCCTCTGACAGTACTATCTTGATCATTTTTCAGTAAATGAGTCTATCAGTGAGTGTTTCTTCTAAGATACTTTGATTATTTACTATGTTGTATGCATTTATATACCATAAAATATTGACCCTGCTAAATTACTGTTTTATTTTCTTTAGAATTTAAGTAATTCTATACTGAATCATTGCTATAGCTATGATACTTCCTGTGTTACAAAAAATGATAATAAAAGCAAAACAGTCAGGCCCACAGAGTAATATAATTCAACTTAGTATACATAAAATGGTATAAATCTTTATTTAAATAAACAGAAAACATTAGACCAAGGAGATGAAAAACAAATTCCAAAAAATATTATATTAAAAAGAATAATTCATAAACTATAAACCTGTTCTTTAATCTATTAAAGCCATACATGTATTATGTCTATTCAAACAATCCAACTCCAAAAACAATATCAAAGTATAAAAATGATTTAGCATTTATAAAAACTCACTCTACATTATAAAACAGTCACTGTAAAATATAAAATAAGTAAGAAATCATAACAACACATTTAGTCCACATTACACCAGGACTCAAAATATCACAACTATAATCTTAAAAATTCTAATTATTATAAACTCTAGGGATAGAAAAAAATCTAATAGTCTTTAACCTTTTTTTTTGCAGAGAAGATCATTTCATCTACCCTGCAAAGTGAAGAATCTAGCCTTCTCCACCAGTCCCTAAATAGCCTACTTCTGAGGTTGCACAAACCTTGACAAAAGTAGAGGAACACAAAAACCTCAACTTTCCTCTGAACGGCAACTGGCCAGACCTCAGATGCAACATTAAATTCAATCAGTGACAGTTTCTTAGCCAATGCAGTGAAGGTGCTGCCAGTTCAAACTTTCACTCAAATATATATAACACTATAATAAGTCAACAAAATCAGTTATAACTGAGACTATTGTCAACAGCAAACAGCAGTTCCCCCAGCACTTAACCCACCACTTAAATAATGTATTTTATATGTTTTAAAAATTGCTTTTCACTTAACTCTTTCCCTTGCTAATAATTATATAGACAATCTTAACTGCAAAAATTAAACCTAAAAGGATGATGGTGCGTACAAACGTATGAATACTTCCCATTGAAACAGAACACATAATAAGCACATATTTCAATAATGCAAAAGAATTTGCATTGATAACTAGCTCCAGTAGAAAAAGACTGTGAAATACACAAAAAATGTTTGATCCATTGGAGGGTGGCCTAATGGTTAAGGTGTTTGCCTTACAAACACAAGGTGCAGGGCTGAGTCTCACAAGGGATAACTGGCTAGGCTTAAAATGGCTTGCAAGGGTAGTTAGCCTAGTACTAATCTATGAGCCTATAAACCTATAAAGCTGTCTAGAAATTGTGTTAAACTAGCAAATAAATAAGTTCTGAATATTTATTCATAATGTAGATACTTAAATAGGCAAAACAAGCTTACAATTTTAAACAAAGACCATAGACTCAGGCAATAAAACAACCGGAGCAAAAAAAAAGCAAATGAGAAAAAATACCATCGCACTGGATGTAACACAGCAGAATATCCAAGTTATTGTAAGTAAGCACTTTCAAGGGTTCACCTCTTCATCAGACACCGTAGCACTGGATGTAACACAGCAGAATACCCAAGTTATTGTAAGTAAGCGCTTTCAAGGGTTCACCTTTTTAACTGAAGTAATTAATATTAATTGTAATACTATTTAATGTGGTTGTTTTAAGTCATTTTTATCCAAGTCTGATGAAGAGGTGAACCCTTGAAAGCACTTACTTACAATAAATTGGATATTCTGCTGTGTTACATCCAAGCTTATGATTTTGCCAGAATGCAATGCAACAGGCTGTCTGAAATGCTGAACATAAACAGTCAAAGAGTATAGTACTGTCAGTTTATAAACTACTACATTGAAAACCTGGGTTACAAATTCTGCATTACTCACAGAGCAGAAAAGTTTCAGAAGTTATATTGTATATTCTCAGCAATCTTTGTTGGCAAAGTTAAAAATACAGAAATGTTAGTTAAGGGGTTATAATGAAATAACAGCAGTTGAAGTAAGACCATACAGTTCCTAGTTCTAAAAATGCACAAGTACAGTTCAGCATTAAACACAAATAGTTTTACATATAATATTTATTGTCTTTTATAAATTAATCTTATATGTTATTTTTATATGCTTGGTAGAGGTCCATGCTACGTATTTATGTTAAATCGACTTATGTTCACTTTTTTGTATGTGTTTTTAAATGCTTCTTTAGGTATGACATCATTAATTATGCTAATTGGTTTCAAGAGTATTTAAGCTATGAGCAGTCTCAACATTTTGTCTGAAGAAGCAACTGAGTGTTGCGAAAGCGCTTACCTCTGTTTTCTCTTGTCATTAAATTAATTTTTATTTTATTAAAGACGCTATTGTGTGTTACCTTGGTGCATTGTTGTTTATCCTTAACAGTTCAGCATATACCTATTTGAGAATCTAACACAGTGTCTATTCCTACAAAAGCAGACACCATAGCAATGGAGCAAAAAATTAATTAATTAATTAATTAATTAAGGTCCAGATTCTCAAGAACATAGAATCAAAAACCACAGTTCCTAATCTTTAGAATGCCCTTTCACACCTTTAAAATGAGATTTCCCTCATTCACAGATGTTTCAGACTTATAGCAGTCACTAACCCTAACAGCAATGTTACTTTCAGCTGACCAACATTTAGTCCGCATATTGGAGTTGATGAATACAGAATACAAGTGCAAATATCCAAGATTTCGGTGTCTTTGCAACACGGTCATAGCATCACTTTTATTTATTTCTGTATGTATGTATTACCTTCCTTACTCTTTGTGTATACAGGGGTTTTTTTATCCAGCATGTCCCCCAAACCAGCTCATTTGCCCAATCTTGTTCTAACTCAGAGAAGTTTCATGCCCTCTGTTTTGCATAGATATTGTTATTTAAGCCTTCCACTGCTATCGTTTTATGTCTGACATGAGGCTTCATAACCTCCCTCCCATTTCTAAGCCTAATGTCATTGTCCTAACAAGACTAGCAAACAAGCGGTGAGCTTGCTTCAAATCCATCCTCTACCTCTGTACTCCACACACATGCATGCACGCACAGACACATACATACACACACACACACACACACACACACACACACACCTTGTACATACCCAGTGCATGTAACATAAGATTATTCCAACTCATCCATTTGCCCAGTAAATTCCAACTTGCCCTTATCTGTATTTTACTACACACATGAATTTTATTGAGTAGTTTCCCTGCACATTTTTTTCTGCCCACCCCCATTTTATTAAATCCCCATGCCTGTTTGTATGGCCCAAAACTAAACACATGCAATCTGTAACAGCATTTCTACCAACAATATCCAAAATGCCCATATACTGAAACTACCTACAGTGTGCCCATTTAACTTTGCTGCAGTTTCAAGTCTTATGAGCTTCTTTCCAACACTGTAAACCAGATCTATGCTGTCCTTCGTAACAAAGCCCTCTCTTCTGCCTTTTCTTAAAGACAAACATTTGTAAATGATACATTTACATTGAAGAACATTTCCTTTAACAATACACATTTGTATTATTTACTACAATTGCAGTGGATACTATATACCTTTAAAATGATTTATCAAGCTTAAGAAAGTATATAAAAGTGTTATTTAAGATTTCACATAAAAAACAACAGCACTTGATCAGTAGGATCATTCTGACTATAATAATAATACACTGCAAACATCATTGTCATATACCTGTGATTTAGCAATTATATTTAATATATCTGCCTGTTGTGCGCACACACTGCATTTCCATCTATTGGGCAAGGGCCTCCTAGACGAAGATTTGTTTTTACCCATCACAGGGGGGCTGAGCCCTCTCACTAGTTTGCAGTGCTGAAAGTCTGATTAGCTAGATCATTAGCAGGAACGTGCTGGGGTGGCCATGGTAGTGCAGCGGTTAGCATTGCCGCTTCACAGTTACACATTTAAGTACATCAGTAGTCAAACTGATTTGTTCTCATTGTATCTAATTGTCCAGCCTGTCAGTAATTAGTGATTTGTGTTCTGCAATGCTCACAGCATATCCACTGACTAAAATATTATTCCCTTTGCCTTGGCATGATTGTAAAGTGCTTTGGCATATGGTTGCATATTGTTCTTCATAAGCAGTGCTTTAACAGTTAAATGCATATAAAATGCCATTCCACAACATCAGCATCTATTCTTGTATGTTCTGCCTATTAAACATTTATTGTAAACAGTTACTCATTAGCTTAAGTTATATTATCAACAATATCAATTATCTAATCACTCAAATAAACCCTAAGCTGAGCTGTTGTGATCACATACTGGGCATCCATTAAAAATGTAGAGGAATACTTTAAAATTAAAAGCTGCAGAAGCTGTCCTTCTCAAACTGCAGAGCATTATTGCCATCTAGTGGATTTTGTTTTGGATTGCATCATAGAAATAATGATTTTCTGGTTGCAACTGAAACACAAACAAGAAAACAATGCCCAGCACATTAGCTCCACACCTTAACTGTCAATACTACATTACTCAAAGCAGCTGTGAGAAATATTTTTGATGTCATTAGCTTTTGTGAAGCAGTTTACATTACATGCCTCACTAAAACAGAAGAGAAGAAATATATCTGTAATTCCCAAGTTATAAACTAAAACGTCATGCATCTTCTAATACTGAATGGGAAATGTCAGTATAACACATTACTAAGCCATTGATACAAATGAAATTTCTAAAATTTATTATTTTTCATTTTTAAACATTTATAGACTACAGTAAGCCTATTAGGATGCATAATGAAACAATGAAAGTAGTACCCCAAATTTTGAGTAGCAATAAAATTAACATAAAAAACATACAGATATATACAAGTTCACTACGATTAAAAATAAAGCAAAAGAACAAAGAATGGCCTGCTACATTCCTTTCACATATCCCTCTTGATAACTTCAGGGTCATGCACCTATGGATAAAGGCAACACAACATCCATGGGAAGAAGAAAGAGCCCCATTACCCTCTCTGCAGCATTCCACTGCCGAAAACACAGTCCCTAGAGCTTCACTTGCAGTTCAAAACCTGCAAATTGCGCTGAAACCTGTTATTCTGTCATTATAATGCACTGCATACAACAGTTAGCAGAAAATCAAAGAAAGGGATGCCACAATTCACAATGAAAACAGTTAACACTCTTCACTATTTCTGATCTAACCATGCTGGACTCAATGCAAGGGACAAGAAACAAAATGACATATTCTTGCTTGTTATATTGTAGCTTAACTTAAATGTTTGCTCTTCTATGCTGCAAGTATGCATTTCTGGTCCTACAGAACAGAGTTGTCATGTAGCTGTATTGGAACTTCTCTTCATTTGATATTTTGAGAAACGTATTGAGGATGGTGCATGCCTTACAAAGGATGGCCACAAATCACTGATGAAAGTGGACAATACTGTACCATCAAGCATTTTATTATACTAAACTAGTTATTTTGCTCACAGAATGATCAGTGTTAATAACCTCTCTCCATTTCCTTCAGAATAGTTTCCTACTTCTGTTTTACAATACCAGGGTCACATTATTTTTTAGACGGCTGCGTCAGACACAAGGGTTTGTACCTTTAGAATTCCACTACAGACTTCTTTATGATTTCACTCTGCTGATAATGCAGGCCTTTTATGTCTCTTGGATTTAGAAGACACAAGGTGCGTTCAGTAAGGCTTGCATTTTAAACTACTGCTACCCATAGTTTCCAGGAAGGAGTCTGCATGATTTGAAGTTCTGCATGTAGCCAGACTTCAGAAGTAATGTTATCTGGATGCTATGCTGTGGGAGCTCGATGTTTAGGGAGTCCTACTTTAGGTGTCCAAAGCCAGTTCCCAAAAAAATACAATATCCCACCAAGTTCCCTAAATATATTTATGTGTATGTGTGTGTGTGTGTGTGTGTGTGTGTGTGTGTGTGTGTGTGTGTGTGTGTGTGTGTTTGTGTGTATACAAGCTCGAGCCATTTCCAAAGATATACAGTGCTTCAAAGAATTACCTGTTTCACTGTTATACTGGGATTCCTGAGCTCCAGAGCTTGTTTCCAAAGTGGAATGAAAACCACTAAACAAGTCAGTATCACAAACTATCTCAAATGCTGTTTAACGTTTGTGAATCTCACTTACTTACTTACCTAGATAAAAGCCTTGAAGGCATCTAAGACTTTTCCCAGATGACTTGTATGTGCAGGGAGAGAATTTTCTCTTAACCACTAATGATACTGAGGGACTAGAAAGTATTGATTTTCATATTAAATGTCTGTATTGCTAAACAGCTCCTTGCTATATGCAATAAATTTGAACTTTCATCCTTGGCAACCTAACATGTGTTTCCTCCATATGAACAAAACATAGCGTCTGATATCTCCATTCCTTATAGGATGAGTCTTGTTTTCCAAAACAATTTCACTTAATTTTTTTCCCATTATGCCCTTTTGCATTTGCCATGTTCCCATCAAACATGTATTTTAAAGAACTAAATATCAACGGTCAGCAGGTCTTAGCTGCACAGAATTATTCTTCCCATTTATTTTGTTCAGATGTATTACTAAGATGCAGGCTCATATTTTAAGAAGTATGCCACCATGGAGAATATACCCAGAGTCCGTGCTTTGTGTCCTAAAACTAAGCACTACTAATGCAAGCCTCAGTGGTGTCCCTGTGTTTATGGTGGCCCAGTACAACCAGAGCATTTGGCATAAGGGAGAGGATGTGTGGGAGCTGTATTCTATCTTTGTAATATTTACTCATATGCAAGCCAGCACGTAAAACTCTGCTGCCAATCATTAGCGGACCGGAGTTCCGCTGTGGCGACCCCTAACCGGGAAAAGCCGAAAGACACAAACAAACAAACTCATACGTCATAATGATTTGACAAGTATTATTAATCTGCAAGGCTTTAGTAAACATTTCTTTTACTTTACTTTCTCTGAGTGAACTATCACTTGCCACTGGATTTCCCAACAATGAAATTTTCAGTCATAGAAGATTTTTTGCTTATGCTTCAGCTAAATGTTGAGTACAGCCTATATTTGTTAGTTTACATATTTATTTGATGAAAAAGCAGCCTTACTGAACATCCTTACAAGGGGAACACAAAGGATATAGAAAATTCCTGACAAAAATCTGGAACTGTGAAATAAGCATTAATGTATAAGAAATACTGTCCTGATACTGAAATTAGATTTTGGTTTACTGACAGGTAAAATTAACTGCAGAGTATAAAATGTTGCTGAGTAATGCTATATGGTAATTATTTTACAAAAGCGTGATAAGCATGTAAATAATGCTATAGTACAAACGGTACTGATGTAATATCAGAAAGTCTCATAAGGAAGCTTTCTAATCAATAAAATACCTTAAATGAAACAGAGTAACTTAAAACAGAAAAATGCTTTATAACTGAATGTACCCGCCAATGTACTCTTCTAGCCTTCATTCTTCCAGGTCTGCCATATCATAGTCAAGGCAGATTCCAGTCCTGCTTTACTTATCCATTGTCACCTAGTCTGCATTGCTCTGTCAGTATTTAGCTACCCTTCAGTATTTTTCCCACGCAACCATGTACCTCCCCATAAGGGAAAAGAAAAGCACCTGCTCTTCTGCCCATATCCAATGGTCCATTCATTCCATCTGTGAGGGTGACAGTCAGGCTTATCCTCAGGTCAGGTGAAATCCCTATGTCTGTATGGCCCATTCATTCCTAGCCTGGGATATGGGCTGATCAGCTCATTCATTCACTCAGAGGAGAAGAGAGGATAGGGTCTTGGGGAGCAGTGAAATTTGTTAGTTTTGTGGGTCTCCTTCTTTGTCCTAGTCTAACCCTATCTCCACGGCATGTGAAGTGTACATTTCCACACAGGAATATAGAAACCAGTCTCTCTAACATCATCCATATTGCCATCTGCTAAGCACCATTACCAAGAATCATGGTGAGGTATGCTTTGCAGTACTCCCCCTTTACATTCTCTACCACTTTAAATCAGTTACTTACATGCAGTGCCCCTCTCCTGTCTTCTCATTAATCATTCTGAATTATTCTGCTCTATTATAAACTTTTCTCATAGCTCTCTTTCATTTACCATCACTTTCATTCGTTCCACTTTATTTTATAAAACTTACAACAAAAAACATCCAAAAATAACCCACTTTGATTTTGCTCCCCATACTCCATAATATACTTTGACTTTTTCTAGAAAAGCATTTTACATTATGCTTTATTACTCTTATTACTGGCTTGATTGGTTTCCAATAAGTGGCTGTATTGATTTTCTTGATTGTCAACCATCAGAAAATGGCTTTGTGATTATGTCACCCCAATAAAATATTTCAGTTGTTTTATATTTGGTTAACATTGCCCATTGTCATTGTTTAATTTTATTTGGATATCATATCCCCTTACTTTTTTGTTAATTCCCTTATATTTATTGTACTTATACTGACTCACTTTATTTGTTCAGAGTCTATAACTGCCCCACCCAGTGTTTAAGACGCCTTTCCTATGACATCTAATGTGCACACGTACGTGATTCTACACATTGATCTCTACTCATACAATCACACACATATAGAATTTACTAGTAAATGCTTTGTGCTTCTGTCTCCAGTACTTTCATGTTTGCTAAATATAAGTTAAGGATTTTGTTTAGTTTCCAGCTGGAATTCATTAGAGAGGTTTAACTAAAGTTGGTGGACATTTAGTGAGTCTCTTTCTTGTTTCTTGGGAATGTTTCAGTCAGACTTAAGAAAGACACCTTATGCTAGAATATTAAATTTATACTTAACTCCTGGGTGGCCAAATTGCAAAAATTTGTCAAGGAATCAGTTTGGGCCTGGGTTGCCAGGAAATAACTTGCTGGCTACCTTGATCTCTATTCAAATCTTTGCTTCAATTCTGACATAGTTGTTTCCAGATATATGGGCTAGAATGCTGAGCCAGTCTGAATGTACTTGATTGCTTAAGGATATGAAGAAATACAACTTCAAATAGAACTCCCTAACATTTACCCTAAAACATATTTTAATATTGTGTTGATCTTTGAGAATTTTTCTAGCTAGTTAGATTACTCCCCTACCCACTTAGTTATGACTCTGTAACGTAAAAAACAATGATTTTCTCTCTTGCTTATTTGAAGGGACTTTTAATCTGCATTACAATTAATTGGCTTTGCCATATTAATTTGAATTTTCTGATCTCTAATTTTAAATGCAAATAATTATTGCCTATACATGAAGAGGGGGAGATTATACCTTTCTGGCTGAAGGCTAGATTACCTTTTTCTCTTCAAAAACTTGTATTTTTCTTCCTCTTAACTACTGCCAACTGAGGTTTAATTTTATCCAAAAGCACTGCTTTAAGCATTTGTTGCCTTAGGATATCACTCACATTTTATCCAAACCATTATTCTACAAGAAGTATTTGTTCCATACTGTTTCACCCAAATGGAAGAAGAGTTTTGTATTGTTTTCGTTTTTCCTTGTTCGTCTGTCTGTGTTTTACAAATGAGGTGTAACATCATTAGTGTGGGTGGTAAGACTAGGCCCTACCTGTTTCTGAAGTAACTGGTATATGATCTAATAATGTGTCCAAACCCATGCCTTTAATGATGCATGAAGGGAGAGTATAAGGCTTGGAGTCAAGAAAAACTCTATACAACCTACAGATATGCCAGAGGGGGAGGAGTAGGAGCAGCTACACTCATCCTTGTGTTAGGGTCTCCAGGCATGTGTAAGATGGAAGTTATGTGTTGTGCTCAGTTTATTTAGTTTACTCTTGTTTTCTTGTTTTCTTTTTTTAAATTTCTTAACCATATTGTCCCACCGTGTCCATGGCTCATTTCAGGGGAGATGTTGGAAACAGGAACAAATTCCCACGCAAGTATGGCAATGTGTACAGCCCAAAAAACAGATGAATGTCAAAAAACCAAACGGACCAGCACCAGAATCCACACAATCATTTAATATATAAAAATATAATTGTGGACATGAATACCCATAGATGAATGTACAAAACTCATAACACCCAAAAGGTGAAAAAACTGATGCATACCAGTCTCAGCATAAAGCCTTCATCAGTGCTACCTAACTAATCATATAACAATCAGTTTATATGTAATAGTAAGCAATTGGTGCACCACACAATTAACCAATCACAATTGCTCATTGAGTCCTGGAGAGAATAAACCACCTAATTTAGTTATCCACACCCTTTCTTTAAATTTCAAAAGAGAATGTAAGTTCTCTGAAGATGTATTTTGTTTATATATTCTGTCTATAATTGTGAACCTAAACCTAGCAGAAGGATGTTTTATCTGATGTTTGTATAAAGCATTTGTATTTCTGTGGCATTTAATGTCACTCATATGTTCTGATATTATAAGTTTGAATGGGCAAGAAGTTTGCCCCACATAAAAGGAAGAACAAGTACAATTCACTAAATAAATAACCCAATCACTGCCACAGTTTCCAAAAATTTTTATATCATACACAATGGAACAATTAAAAGAAGTGAATGTACTTTGTTTGGGGACCATGCTGCAAAATCTGCAGTATCCACACGAAAAACTACCCATTATTAATAGGCCCCCCTTGTAGTGTGGTTTGTGACCAGTTGTGAACAGGCTGATTTCCCTTTTTATACCAACCACTCATGTTTTTTCCTCTTCTATAACCAAACCTACATCTGAGTGGTAAAAACTGAGCTAATCTGTCCTCCATATGTAAGATTTCCCAATTGTAAATGTCTGGTATTACCCCCAAATTCCATAATAAATCAAAGCTATGAATCAGATATATGACTATTATTCCTGTATGAAAGAGTCTGCTTTCTATTGACTTGTTGTACCATCTTACTGGCTGAATCTACATCTTGTTTGCTATAACCTCTGTCATAGAATCTGCAGGCTATGTCACATGCCTGGATGTTATAATTTTCCAGAGTAGAACATATTCTTTTGAGTATTAAAAATTGAGACATGGGAATATTCTTGATAATGTGGGGAGGATGATAACTAGAAGCATGCAACAAATTGTTGAACTGAGGATATTTCCTATAAACATTACTACTGAGTGTACCATCTTCTAATATTCTGACCTCAACATCTAAAAAGGTAATACTCTCCCGATGGTAATTCAGTGTAAATTGAATCCCCCCGTTTATTTTCGTTGAGGTACTCAACTAACTCACTCAAATATTTCTCATCTGATTGCCATATATGCCAACAATCTTCTAAATAATGGTGCCAGATGTCAATTTCCCCAAGAAATAGATTATGACTACCATCATAAGTTAAATGATGTTCTACATAGCCCATAAACAGATCAACGTAAACAGGAGTGAAGGACACTCCCATAGCAGTGGCCTTCAATTGTAAGTAACAAACATTAGCAAAATAAAAAAAAAATTTTATTGAGCACATGTTCTGTTAAGCAGAGAAGAAAAGTGTTAAATCCAGGTGGATAAAGGGAGATTCTTGAAAGCCAAAATTCCACCGCTAACAGACCCACCCAGTGTGGAATATTTGTATATAGTGCACTAACATCTAATGTGCATAATAACCAACCCTTTTCCAACTGCATGTTATCTATGATATTCAAAAATTGTGTGGTGTCCTGAATCCGTGCTCTTACATGTGTCAAAAATGGTTTCAGATATTTAGTCAAATATTCTGAAAGGGGTTTCGTCAAGGATCCTCACCCCGGCACTATAGGTCTACCCAGAGGTTTTTCATAATTTTTGTGTATTTTGGGTAGCATATAAAAGATTTGTTCGGTAGGATTTACCATGGTAAGATGATGTTTATTATGCTTATATATAATGCCTTCTTCACTGGCCAGGGTGAGAAAATTATCAATTTCAAATTTGAAAATAATAGTTGGGTTCAAATCCATGCACTGATAGTATTGCTGATCCAAAAGTTGACTGATGGCTTCATTATAATACATGTGGCAATCCCAGACAATCACTGCTCCCCCTTTATCCACTTGATTGATAATTATGTCCTTATTCCTGCTTAATCTGTGTAAACCTCTACGTTCATCTTTGGTAATATTATCCTGATAATGATTTGCATATTTAATATTAGAAAAATGTAATTCTTTCAACACTAAGTTTTGAAAAATGACTACATTTTTGTTCATGGAAGGTACAAAAGTGAAAGTCCTGAACCTGAAATTTTGTAAATCCTCAACATATGAGGCTCAAAAATCAGTCATTGTGTGTATCCACCAGAAACTTTAAGACCTCAGCATTCGCTTCTTCATCCAATGATCATATAAACATATGGTGCAATCCAGAAATTATTCATAAATTCCTGTTGAGCATACTGTGAATGCACCCCAGCATAAAATTATATAGTTTTTGTTTGTTTGTTTTCCTTGTTCGTCTGTCTGTGTTTTACAAATGAGATGCAACATCATTAGTGTGAGTGGTAAGACTAGGCCCTACCTGTTTCTGAAGTAACTGGTATATGATCTAATAATGCGTCAGAACCCATGCCTTTAATGATGCCTGAAGGGAGTAGAAGGCTTGGAGTCAAGAAAAACTCTATACAATCTGCGGATATGCCAGAGGGGGAGGAGTAGGAACAGTTACACTCATCCTTGTGTTAGAGTCTCAAGGCATGTGTAAGATGGAAGTTATGTGCTGTGCTCAGTTTATTTAGTCTACTCTTGTTTTCTTTTTTTTAATTTCTTATCCTTATTGTCCCAGTGTGTCCATGACTCATTTCAGGGGAGACCCAAGGGAAGGGTAGAGGCTGCTGAAGTCCCCAAACAGAACATGCACAAATACAGAAGTACAAGTAGAACAGTTTTCAACTTGTACTTGCTTTTGGACTTAGCTCTCCCTCCAGCAGAATAATGATCTAAAATTAGTTTGGCATAAAATCAAGGTCTCTTCCTCAAACTACTTGAATATCAGGCGAATGTTTATTGACTGCCTGGTCTCTTGTCTCTTAAAAAGAACAGGACAGTCTTCATCAAGGTATACAAATGTAAAAGCAACAGTAGGCCAAGAGGGTTCTGGAACTGTACTTCCACCATTTTTATGTTTTTCCCTCAAATATTATATTTTCATTCCTTGCTTAGCCATTTCCTTCAAAGTTTTGTGAGCTGCATAACATGTGGCATTTTACACTCTCCCTCTCCGATTCCATGTTGATACTTCATGAATCTAAAGTTTAGTTTCTTGTAGAAATTTTATGTGTTCCTGTAGTTTGTTAAGTACTTTGGATCTGATTACTGGGATGACAGTGAGAAGGAATGCAAAACTGTATTGATAAAAGGATGATACAGGGACACACAAACACATTTGACAGAATTCCCTAAGGCCTACTCTTGTACTTTAATTACACCAGATTTGGGCCTGCTTTGCTTAGATGAGACCCAATACCCTAAGAGTGAAGGTCATACTGTGTTAGCTGAATATGACATCCATTACATGTCTGCAAAGTTTTGCTCAGATATGCTCCCTTAGCTAAGTAAATACTACTCCTAGGCATTAGCTTTGTTCTGAATGTTATAAAATTATAAGATGCAATTGCATTTAACCTAAAAACAACATGCACATCAATTCCACATTCTATAAGGTAAGACCACTTAGCAAACCTTGAAGATAAATTTCACAGTACTGGAGGCAACTATACCGCAGTCTGATGTAGAACTGCAGGCATACGTCTTAACCTCTTGGATCAAGAAATCTGTCCAAAGCCATAAATAAAAGTGGGACAAAGGCCCAAAAATAGGGACAATTTTTAAATATTGCTCTTACAAACTATGAAAGTTGATAGAATAGCAGATTTTGCTTAAGATGAATTTTCTGAAGGGAATGAAGTCTGAAACTCAAATGTCTGTCATTATTTTCTAACTTAAGTCTTTAATGGTTTGCCACTAATTTGCCAGAAAAATTAAAAACGGGCCAAAATATGATGCAAAAATCTGGACATTCTGCAGAAATCTGTACAGTTGAAATGTATGACTGCAGGATAAAATTAAAAAAGAGAGAGAGAGAGAAGACAAGGCCTAGCAAGTTCACTTTCATT
>NC_056742.1:289341389-289428889 GCF_019279795.1 Protopterus annectens
AGAGGAGCGAAGTGAATTCAGGTTAGAATAAGGGGTAAAGAGATTAGAAAGTACAGGAGTGTTGTTAGGCAGATAAAAAGCTCTTTGGACAATGGTAAGTTGGGAAAGAAGCAACATGTTTTTTAATTCAAGCCAGTGAAGTTGTTGTAGGTTCAGGCAGTGATGAGTTCTGAATTAATTACCAGTAACAAATCTCGCTATACTATTGTAGGTGTTAGTCAGTTTAGAGAGATTATTTTTCTTCAGGTTAGTATAAATTGGTGAGGCATAGAGGAGAATGGAAATGAGATGAGAGTGTGCCAAAGTAGCTTTGGCTGTTGGGGATAAGAATTTTTTAATTCTGTAGAGGGAGCCCAGTTTTCTATTTACAGTTTTAATGGTATTGTTTATGTGATAATCAAAGGTAAGATTGTTGTCGATCATCACACCTAGCAGTTTGGTAGTAGAGTCGGCTGATATGAGGGTATTGTTAATAGATGAGATAGAGAAGTCTAATGGGGGGGATCTAGTAGTGGGCTTGAAAAGGAGGAGTTTTGTTTTTTTGGCATTTAGAAGTAGGCAGCATTTTAAGAACCATGCTTCAACAGTATGGAATACATTTTGAGTAATAGTTTGAAGCTCTGGGATGGTTTTAGCAGAGCAAATGAGTGTGGAGTCATCTGCATATTGTATGCAAGTAGCTTGGGGAATAGCTACTTGTAAGTCATTTATGAAAAAGGAGAATAGAAGGGGTCCGAGAATTGAGCCTTGTGGTACACCAAGAGAGATAGGGAGAAGACAGGAGAGTTTGTTATCCCAGAGGACAGCCTGTTTCCTGTTAGAAAGATAGGAAGTGAACCACTGGATGGCGTTTGGTTCTAAAGCAAGAGATTCCAGGATTTTTAGGAGGAGGGGGTGATTGACCATATCAAAAGCTTTTGATAGGTCAATAAAAGGTGCTGAAGATAGGATATTATTATTGCGATTTTTGTTAATGAAGTCAGTAAAGGAAAGGAGAGCAGTGGTAGTACTGTGAAAAGGTCTGAAACCATGTTGACAATGAGATAGAATGTTATATTTAGTTAAGTGATTCATTAATTGGTGGTGAATACATTTTTCCATGATTTTTGCTAGTGGAGACAGGAGGGCAATGGGTCTATAATTAAAATATTCTGTGGAGTTTCCTCCTTTATGTAAGGGTATAATATGTGAGATTTTCCAGATATCAGGGATGGTTCCTTCTTTAATGGTTCTGTTTATAAGAATAGATATGGGATAGGCTATTTCTGTGGCTGCTTTTTGAAGGAATTCAGATGGAAGTTGGTCAGCTGATGGGGTACATGGTTTAAGCTTTTGAATACATTTTTGGATAAAGGTGGTAGAGATGGGCTGTATTATGAAGATTGGTAGATTAGAAGAGGCAAGTTGATGAACGTTAGAGTTGTCCGTAGAAAGGTGAGAGGCTAATGAGATGATAGTATCAGTAAAAAAGGAGTTGAAAGCATTGGCAGTTTCATGGGAAGAATTTTTGTCTGACCCCAAGGGGGAGGGAGTGGTAGTCTGTCCAGGGTGAAGAAGTTTGTTCAAAGTTGCCCAGAATTTTTGGGGATTGTTGTGATTAGATTGCTGGAGGTTACTATAGTAGTTTTTTTTATCAGAAAGAATAGCTTTTTTGGTACTATTTCTTAGGTGTCTGAAGGTTTGATGATCTGAGGGTGATTTACTAGTTCTCCATTTTAGCCAGAGTTTGTTTCTGAGTAATATTTTCTGTCTTGTTTCCTTAGATAGCCAGGGGGCTGGTTTAGCTTTTATTCTGATAGTTCTTTTTGGAGCATGGTTATCTAAGATTGTTAAGAATTTGGTATTAAAGTATTGAACAGCTTCGTTAAGGGGAAGAGTTTTTAGAGGGTTCCAGTTACAGGCATTTAGTTCAGTTTTAAATAGAGTAGGGTTGAAATGTTTATTACTGCGCACGGTCCTGTGGGTAGGGGCATTTGTAGTGACATTCTTTTGCCTTATGATATAGGTTAAGTTATGGTCACTCATGTCATCAGGCAAAGTACCTGCTAGGTAATTTTGTTGGGGTTTGTTCATAGGTTCATACTAGGCTATCTGCCCGAGGGCATTTACAAGCCTAGCCCATAGTTTTGTGGCTTACGCCACCCCTTTAGTATGGGGAACTATACCCATTATTTTGCTGTGCTTCTTTGCAGCTGTGTTCTCCACAGTGTCCCATTGCTAGCACTGCCATCACCCCCCAGCACAAAAGGTACAAGTCTACTGACAAAAGGAATATGATATTTTTGTCCTACAGGATAATCATCCATAAAATAGTTAAGAAGTCATTTCCCCTTTTGACAAATCAAATTAGATAGTTTTAAGTAGGCTGATTGATTTCTCAATTTTTGCATCAGTGTTCTCATTTGAACCGATCAGGCAGTTAGAAGACACAGTATAGAATACCTCAAAATGCATTTTGAGCCAAGCAAGCATAATTCAAGGAGGTTGTAATCTCGGTCACTCAAACAGAATTGCTGCTGGAGCACTGACACTAAATGCGAGCTCGTTGAAAAAACAGTGTCAGACCCTCAGCATGACCATCTTTAACAGAAATCACAATGGCTTTTCTATTGCCCCTGATTGTATACCTGGAAAGTACCAGAAACAAAGCATATAAAAAATATATATATATATATATATATATATATATATATATATATATATATATATATATATATATATCTGTATCTCTATCTATATATATATATATATATATATATATATATATATATATATATATATAGAAAGAGATAGATAGATATAAATTCATGCACTAGATATAGAAGCATTTCTGTGCATTCTGCCCAGTCCTTGTCATCAGGGTATGACATAACTGCCGATGTAGAAAGAATCATGACCTGACTAAGTTGTTTGGCTCCTGAGATAGCTGAATCAAGAGAATCTCTATACCTTTGCCAATAGTACTTTACTTCCTGGATTCACATACAGGTGCAAAGAAGAAAATCTGCAGTTTTGTTTTGTTTGTGATTTCCATAGTCCTCAGCTACTGTGTCAGATGGGACTCAGAAAACCTTATGCTGGGTGCAAAAAAATGTACACTAAAGCAAACTCAGAAAAGGTGTTTTGCAGTCCAATAACAGGTCTGTGGTAGTAATAAATTGTGGGTGCCATCTCCTGGCTATCATTTTGCACCATCTGATCAGTGAACGTTGTATGCAAACATGGCATGTCCCTTTCCTAAGGATTGTACAACTCCGGACTGGACAATAATGGTAAGATTCCAAGCTTCAGCCATTCAGGTTCATTGATGTGATTGGTTAACTTTTCAAAGAGCTGGCTTTGTCTACAGAACCCCTCCAAGTCCCCAAAGTAATATTTTCAGGCAGGATTGTGTGTCATGTTCTTCCACAGATTGTTCAGGATTCTTAGATAGTGTTGTAATTATTACCCCAAATCAAAGCACTGTCATCTTCTCTAGGAAGAATATATAACAAACAGAAGAAATTAACTCTGAGTATATTACTGACTTACCAATGTGCACCTTGAATATACCTGTTAGATTTCTTGATTCTATTAAATTTCACTGAGATTTATCTCTGTGGGATGAGCTGTTACTCTATAATTTTAGCTGGGTGTAGATATGATCCAGCAACATTTTGTTGAACACATTTCAAGAAGTGAATGTAAATCATGAAAAATCTGTTAAAATCAATATGATTTGGCAGCGCTGTAGAACATTTTTGTTTAAGATATTTCATTGTTTCATCTGCAACCATCTCAAATGCACTGAAAAACATTTGAGTGTAACTATCCATTTTACAGAAACCATAGAAATGTTTATACAAATGTCTTGTGTTATTATCATCACAGATATTATCAATACATAGCTTAGTTAGGTTCCTTAAAATGTATAAAGTTGAAGAATCACAGGTATTACTTCCTACACAGCTGCTTATTAAAGTGTACCCCTCAGTGATGGTTGTCTTTTGAAAAATACTAAGAATAAAGACTTCACATATTGCACATGAAGACCTACTTGTGGCTGTTGTCTCATTTTACTTCCTTTATCATTGGTAACGTTTATTTATTTGGCATTAATACCTTTCTTATTTCCCATAAAAAGATGGTGAAATAGAAATATTTATGCTGAAAGAGGTCTTGTTTGTGTCTTTCGGCTTTTCCCGGTTAGGGGTCGTCACAGCGGAACTCCAGTCCGCTAATGATTGGTAGTTGATTTTTACATGCCGAGTTACCAGCCCTGATGCACAACCTTCAATGAAGGTACGCCCATTCACGCATGTCTCCACGCAGAAGACGCTCTAGCTGTGAATCGAACCGGACAGCATCTTACTGTGAGGCGACAATGCTACCGCAGCACCATCACCGCGGATTGAAAGAGGTCTGCTATACTAAAATTCATAAATACTAAATAACCAGAAAGTTACACTGTAATATCAGAATGTTTATAGTCACATCACAGCACAGTAAGTTACACTACCATATCAGAATGATTGCAGTAACATTACAATGCAGAAAGATATGTCAGCATATCAGAATGTTTATAGTAACTCTAAAAATAAGTAAGCTGTATTGTTGTAGTGCAATGTTTGGCGATATTGAGGGCCTCACCAGATAGTAGCAGTAGCAAGCCCCCTCCAAAACCCGCCCCGGTGCTATTTCATAATCGGGCACTAATGAATATGCATTCCCTCAATAGCAACACTCTCATATGTTTCAAATGATATCACAACTCATAGATTAACCTGTTTACTGCTGACATTTTAAAGGGGACTGTCTCCAAATGGCTGTCTTTTTTATTTTTCTTTATGTACGCCTATACCTCTAGAATGATTGGATTTACAGTCGTGACGTTCTTCAGGAAATATTGCTGGGTTAGTTACCTGTGAAACAAATGTAATTATGCAGCTTAACTTTTAATGGAAGACTAGGGTACTTTATGCCACAAATGTAAAAAGAATATAACTTAATATATATTTTTTTTCTTGAGGCTTAAAGTCATAGTGGTCTATGTTCATGTTTTTGATATTTTTATTTTTGTTCCTCTGAACAGAATTGATAGGAACACTTGTGTTGTAAACTAATGGTTTCTGATATGTGGTGAGGCCATTCTGAATTTGACGTCCCCTGCAAATATCAATTTCTTTTCATTGTTTGGAATAAGAAACAAAGAAAAAGAAAGCTGGATGGTCAGTCTTGTAAGGCACATTGTGTTCGCTAGCTGAGCCTGAAGATGCTCTCTTCATTTAATAACATCTACATCTTACAAAAACACTATAAAAATTGTCTATCAAAATAAGTAGATTTATTACCATCGCTTTAAGACTGCCAATCAGTAGGTCCACTTGGATACCCATCAAAGAAAAAAAAGCAGACATTTTAAATGCATCACACTTATTTCAACTATGGCAATCTGAAATGTTCTCACCTCTAGCTGCTAAACTGACAGTGATATTTTACTTTTACATTACTAAATTTAATAGGGATATTTTACTTCTCAACAGCTGATTAGAATGCCATGTCAATCATGGCTCATTACATATGCAGACCTGGTCGTCAATCATTCGTGACATGCCCACTTCTGCACGAAATGCAAGGTGATGCCTTCAAGTAAAATATCACCCAATGTTTATAGTAACACTACAGCACAGTAAGATGCATTGTCCTATCAGAGTGTTTATAGTAACACTGCAGCTCTCTATTTCTCTGTTTCCTGTTTACTCACCATGTTGTACATTGGTCAACAAGCACCTTCCAGTGCTCGTTGTTTCTGTAGCAGTTACGGGTTTTATGGGCTTAGACTGCTAGCCCAAGGTACCACACACACACACACACACACACACACACACACACACACACACACACACACACACACACACACACACACACACACACCTAAGGCCAGGTTAGAGTGTCCAATCACCTACTGCATGTCTTTGGAATGTGGGAGGAAACTGGAACATCCAGTGGAAATCCATGCAAATGTAGGGAGAACATGCAGACTCCACACAGAAGGCACCCCAGCCAAGAAGTGAACTAGAGAACCTCTTGCTGTAAGGTGACAACACTAACCGCTGCACCACTGCGCCACCCTAACACTACAGCACAGAAAGCTATACTACCATACTAAAATGTTTACTATAAAATTACAGCACAGTAAGATACATTGTCATATCAAAATGTTTATAAAAACACTACAGCACAGTAAGATACATTGTCATATCAGAATGGTTATAAAAACACTACAGCACAGTAAGATACATTGTCATATCAGAATGGTTATAAAAACACTACAGCACAGTAAGATACATTGTCATATCAGAATGGTTAAGTAACATTGCAGCACGCTAAGATGCACTGTCATATCAGAATGTTTATAGCAAAATTACAGCACAGTAAGATACACAGCCCTATCATAATGCTTATCGTAATCCTACAGAACTGTAAGATATACTGCCATATCAGAATATTTATTATAACATTACAGCATAATAGAGAATGAGTGACCTGCACATCACCATTCTATTAATATACAAGTACTGCCCTTTGAAAAACGAGTCTGTTACGTTATGGCAGCACATAAAGCTGCTACGGATCTCGGACTGTAACAGACAAAATGGCCACCATTATTTTCATTCACAAAGCAGCACTTTTTCTGTTGAGTGAGTGTAAAATTAAAACAAATGGGTAATAAAAATTGAAAAGTGTATGAGTGTGTATGTGTGTGTGTGTGTGTGTGTGTGTGTGTGTGTGTGTGTGTGTGTGTGTGTGTGTGTGTGTGTTATCGTTTCTGTTAATGTGTGAGTGTATGGGTGCTTACATGCATGAAAGCAGAAGTGTCTCTGTCTGTGTCTGTGTGTGTGTGTGTGTGTGTGTGTGTGTGTGTGTGTGTGTGTGTGTGTATGAGTGTGTTATCGTTTCTGTTAATGTGTGAGTGTATGGGTGCTTACATGCATGAAAGCAGAAGTGTCTCTGTCTGTGTGTGTGCATGTCATACAGAGATAGATTGGTTGAGCAGTGGGGTATGCATACCTCTCAACTTCTTAGCTCTTGAACATCAGATAAAGCCTAAAATAATGGGGGAACAAAGGCTTAAAAATAGGAACAGATTTTAAATATCATTCTTATAAAATTAGAAAGTTTCTATAACAACATGATTTATGTTAACATGCATTCTCTGATGGCTATGAAGTCCATACCTTACCTGTCCCTGATTTTTAGGGACACCCCTGATTCTGACTTAAGTTTTAGCTCTGTCTCACTTAATCCCTCCTAAAACTGGGGACCGTTAGAGTTGATGGTGAATTATACTTAATAAACAAAGACAATAAATACAGTTGCAGACTTTGTACTTCCCAATATGTATATTAATTCATACTCTCTTATTCTGTCAATGTCTCAAATTAATAGTTTTAATATTTTAAAAGTGCCCCTGATTACTTCTGAATTTGTCACTGATTCTGTTGAGATTTGTCCCTCATTAGTTGGGAGCTATGATAAAGTCTGATACTCATATATAACTCATTAATTAATAACATCAACCCCCAATAATTTGTCAACATATACTAGAGCAAGTTTGGAACAGTAGGTGTAGGAACAATTTTACATCAAAATTATTAATATATATATATATATATATATATATATATATATATATATATATATATATATATATATAATAAAAAAAAAACAAAAGCAAACAAATATAAGACAATTTGACAGACAACCCATTCTCTAACAGAAATAATGTCCTCCAGGGTGTGTGTTATTGTGTATATGACACCCTTTCAGGGGTGTAGAGGCCCTCTGCCTGCAGCATCAGCATCGGGCCTCAGTACACCTCTGGGTGGGAGTTATTTGCACAATAACACACACCCTGTCGGGCATTATTGCTTGCAGAAGATACGCCATCATATCAGAATGTTTACAGTAACACTTCAGGACACTGCTATATCAGAATGTGATTAGTAACACTATAGTATCGTAGGCTATACTGCCCTGTCACAGTGTTTATAATAGCACCAATGTTTGTTTGACCATTACCAATGTGCCCAAGCAGTTTGGGACATGACCTTTTCTTGCAGTTACTTTTTTTTAAACTGGAAAGCTTTATTACTTGAAAAAAATAGGTGCATGTTTCAATTTGCTATGACTATCTACATAGTTCACCAAACCATGGCTTGTGTGTTCACGTTAGTCTTCAAAAACAGCAATAGCAAAAGGGAACAAGAAATATGAAAGATGCAAGTACAGTGCCGGGAGACAATTTGTACACTGAAACATGCTTCCGAGGCTTACCTTGATGATTAGAATGTTGTGGTCTTTGGTGTGTGTGTGTGTGTGTGTGTGTGTGTGTGTGTGTGTGTGTGTGTGTGTGTGGTGTGTGTGTGCGTGTGTGCGTGTGTGCGTGTGTGCGTGTGTGTGTGTGGAGCAAGACAAAGAGAGTGATTCATTACTCAGCAAATAGTTTTTTTATTACAGTATTTATCTTGTGATACAGCAGGCATTATGTGACTCATTTTAACCCAAGACACATCATTAAACATTTGAAACATGTGGTCAGCTAAACACCAAAGTAGTTTTGAATGCTCATGGAGGTAGATCTCCCAAAAATAATACTCCTGAGTTTTAATTCTTGAACTTCCAAATTCTCAGAGAAAAACAGTTCTCTTTCAAAATCTTTACACTTGCAATCATTGGTTTGAGAATTATAACACAGAAAACTTCCAAATAGCATCGTGACTATTCTTTACTTACAGCACATTACTTGAGTAGATTATTTTTGTTAAAAGAAAAAAAAATTCTATTGAAACAAACAATATTTTACAGTTGCAGTCTTTGGTAAGAAAGATATGCTACACAAACCTACGGATATTTTTAGTGTAGCCAATCAGCCTAAGAAGCATGTATATACAAGGAAACTGAATCTGCTTAAGAAAATCCATGCAGGCAGAGACTGAGAAAACATCCAAACTTCACTCTGTTGACAACTGGAAGTAATTATTGACTCTAGGTCCCTGTAAGTGGCAGACAGTCGAACTAACCACTGTGCCCTTATGCTGTCCTTGGGGGGTATAGTTATTAACATCAGTGAAGAAAATCACTATCACAGAATAGAAAACAAAATGCAGAACTAAGAGATTTTTGGTATCTCCTCATCTGCACTTCCCTGCATAGCTATCCATTTACCAAACTCTGTATTGCTAAATCGCTTTATGACTCTCTCCCCTACAAGTTCCAAACTTCTCCACTATTCCTGCATTGCTAGGGTAAACATGAGCTTCCACCCTACTGAATCAAATGCCCTTTTAAAAATGATGTAATTATTGTAAATACAACTTTTACTTTAAATAGGTATCATTATGTATTAAGCAGAAAGGATTGCAGAACAGCTCAATTAACTCTTTTGCTTCAGTAGAGCTATGGAGGTTTGGCAACGGTGGTGGTGCTGCGGTAGCGTTGTCGCCTCACAGTTAGATGTTGCCCGTTTGATTCTCAGTTTGAGCATCTTCTGTGTGGCGACATGCGTGAATGGGCGTTCTTTCATTGAAGGTTGTGCGTTAGGCCCGGCAAGCCAGCACGTAAAAATCTACTGCCAATCATTAGCAGACCGGAGTTCCGCTGTGGCGACCCCTAACCGGGAAAAGCCAAAAGACACAAAGAGCTGTGGAGGTTTGTACTCTAACTTCCTCTAATCGCATTTTCAGTTTTTTGACAAAAATCAAGTTATTCAGCACTTTTCAAACAAGTGTTCTTATCTCTGGAACCATATGGGTTACTAACAAAGTGTAAATGACAAACTAGTCAGCACTAACAAGTTTTACAATACTAGTCTTTTTTAGATTATAGGTCTTGAACTCAGTTTAGTAAGTCACAACAAATAAAGTAAGCATTAATTTTGTAATGTTTTGCAAATAACTTTGTATATCTCAGTAACCACTTAAGTTCTACACAAGCACAAATTCAGAAATGTTCCAGTGACATGCACACAATGTATACACCTCACAGTAACCTGATTACATTCCTACCATGGTACTTTTGTACAAAGACATGCAACACAGCAATGGACTGTCTCAGCTATGTGCTGCATTCTAATGAGGCAGTCTGGGTAAGACATATATGCTAATTGGCCATGTTTTCTCCCATAAAACTGCCTGCGGTAAGGTATTTATGTAGCCCAGTGATTTGGAGAATCACTCAGCTGTGTAATTTAAAATAGCCTATCCTGACCATTTGCATTAATGAGCACAACCAAAAGACCATGTTCATCCATCAAGGTAGAAATGAGTGCTGGAGTATTTAGTGGCAAGTAGTGTTAGGGGGTGGATGAGTGGGTGTAAATACAAGGGGCTGTATATCTGAGTGTGAGTCTGCCCGGGAGGTAGCAGTAACGGGGTTATTGAGGGGTGTAGGCTGGGAGTGTGTGTATGGAATAAATGCATGAAAGAGTGTATGTGAGCGTGAATATGCATCTGTGTGTGTGTGTGTGTGTGTGTGTGTGTGTGTGTGTGTGTGTGTGTGTGTCTGCGTGCGTGTGCGCATGCACATGCACGTTTGTGTATACAAAGAAATTTTTCATATATATATATATATATATATATATATATATATATATGGGTCTACTTCAGACCAATGAATGGTATCCCCGGTTGCGTGTTACGTGAACTTCAAGATGAACTAAACCCGCACCTAAAAACGCTATTCAATCTTAGCCTCACTACAGGATATGTACCGGAACACTGGCACACAGCAACAGTGGTCCCACTCCACAAAGGGGGAAATTCTACTGACCCTGGTAACTACCGACCCATAAGTCTGACCAGCCTGGTCTGCAAGGCTATGGAAAGAATCATCATGGAACTCATAAATGGCGACATTGGGGATCTGCAGACCCTTGATCCCACCCAGTTTGGTTTTGTAAAAGGCAGATTCTGCCTCTTAAACCTGGTTGACTTCTTCAAGTCAGTCACTAGTGCCATCGACGAGGGCAAGGCTGTCCACACTGCCTACTTGGACTTGGCTAAAGCCTTTGACACAATACCACACTCTGGCATCATAGACAAGCTCAGCAGCCTAAATGTAAATCCATATGTCACAAGATGGGTAGCAAACTGGCTAAAAAACAGAATCCATAAGGTCAAAATTGCTGGAGCCATGTCAGACTCAAAACCAGTCACGAGTGGTGTCCCACAGGGCTCAGTCCTGGGACCACTCTTATTCGGCATTTACTTCTCAGATGTGAAAGCAAATATGGGAAGATTATGGCTGACAAAGTTTGCAGATGACTGCAAACTGGGTGCCATAGTCGATTCACCTGCTGACACACACATCCTACAGAAAGTCTCACTGAAATGGACAACTGGTGCCGGAATCATGGCCTCAAACTTAACGCCAAAAAATGTATAGTCATCCCCTTTGGGAAAAACAAAGTACCCACAAATTATCACATAGACAATAACCCACTGAGTACGGAAGAAGTAATCAGAGACCTGGGGACTCAAGTTGATAGTGACCTCTCCTTTGACAACCATGTTGCCAATGTGGTCAGAAAGACTTTCTACCTTGCCCATCTTATCATGAAGGGATTCTCATCCAGATCAAAGGAGGTCATTGCACCTCTATATTCCTCCCTTATCAGGCCCATGATTGAATATAATGCTCCATTTGGGATGTACCTCACCCGGCACATACAACAACTGGAAAGACCCCAGAAGTACCTCACCAAGAGGATCATGGGACTCAAACATATGCCTTATCCAGCTAGATTAAAGAAACTCCAGCTCTATTCAGTAGCATACCGACTGCTCAGAGGTGATTTGTGCCTAACATATAAGGCCATGTCCAACCAAGAACTGATGGACATGCTCCATCTCAAAAAATCCAAATCCACCAGAACCACGCGAGCTAAGGATTTCAACCTCTGCACAAATATAAATAAGACATGCTGGAGGGATAGATTCATAACACAGAGGTTACCCGTACTCTGGAACAAAATCCCAGTTCATGTGAGACAGAGCCCTTCATTGGCACTGTTCAAGAAAAATCTCGATGCATGGATGGGAGATCGTAAGTTTACCCCGGGAGTCACCTCAGTGTCACTACTAGACAGAGGTATAGTATACTAAATAATGGAGTCCCACATGTGTCACTACTAGAGAGGCGCAGCTATATAATATGGGGTGGCGAAAGCCACATCACTATTGGCTAGGCTTGTAAATGCCCCAGGGCAGATAGCCTAGTACACTACTATAAAACTATGAAACTATGAAATCCCAGACGGTTGAATCATGCATCGAGATGAATACAAAGAAACCACAAAGCATTGAAAACTGACATCATCGAACCTGACTTCATTGAACTGTTTCCTGTTTCTCCATAGCAGCAATATTAAACAGAATATATATATATATATATATATACACACACACACACACACACACACACACACACACACACACACACACACACACACACACACACAAACATACACAATATATATACATACACACACACACACACACACACACACACACACACACACACACACACACACACACACACACACACACACAAACATACACACAGAGGTCTAACAGACACTTGAAGAATCCGAACTTCGAGTGGCTGTCATACATTCCTAACACTTCGAATCACAAAAATTTAAATACGGAATATTTCAAATCTCAAAATTTCAAAGAAAAACAAAATCTATGTTTTGCAGGGATTATGCCCCGCTGCATCCTCCACACTCCTTGTTAATCATATATACCAACTCTGAGATTGTAATACAGTGAGGAAAGGATAAGTTCTCTTATCCCAACTGTACCTCAATCTTGTACTGAAAAAAGTCAGTATATGAAATTATCTGATTTTTGATCAGCTATACATACAATTTTTCACTTCGAAAAGTTGAGCTCTTGATTGGCTGTAGGCAACCAATATACATACATGTGTGTGTGTGTGTGTGTGTGTGTGTGTGTGTGTGTGTGTGTGCGTGTGTGTGTGATTTTAAGTGTGATGAAACTCAATGTCAAACAAAATATTAAAATGTTCAGACAAAAATAAGATTGAACATACATAACATCAAATTACTTAAACATCAAATGGGTGAAAAGTGGAAAATGGAAAACAAGTTCCTTTCCCAATTTACAATAAATCACCCCCATGACACTAAACTCCAAATTATCTGAATAGTGGTAGTATTACGGAAAGAGCATTTTGAAGAAATGACTTTTGGTTAGGGTTTGGCGTGGACAGGATTATGGTTAGCATGCATTACTGAGGCGAGCAGGGACTTAGTAACGCATGCTAACCCTAACCCTGCCCCTGCCCCAAACCTAACCCCATCCCATACCTTAAAAAGTCCTTCCTGTAACATTGCCACTATACAACACACACACAAATACACACCAACACATACAACAAACATAAGATCTAACCCCTTACCTAACCCCAACCCTATCTCTAAAACACGTACAGACTTACAAACACACATCACCTATACCCTTACCTAACCCTTACTCTAACACCTAAACATGCACGTGCACACTCTAACTCCCCTCCCAATCCTCACTCACTACTTTTGAGAAATGGCACTGCAAGATATTGAACATTCAACTATCTGAATGTTCGACAGTCTCAACCACCCCTAGCACTTGTCAAAGAAAGCAATGTTTGACAAATCGCATGGCATATAAACCTCTCATCCACTTCAATAAAGTGAACTGTGTCTCTTACCCTCCAGACCCCCTGCAAGGCCTGCAATCTTCTCTTCTAGTTTTGTTTTCCATGTTTGCTTGTTATCTAGAAATTGATCTATACAGTAAACAAGCCTGCCAAATTCCTGTTATTGCTTCCTAACTATTTCCATCAAAACATTTATTTTACTCTGTCCTTCCCTTCAGACAATCCTCTGACATCATTATCCTGTCTGGCTTTCAATACCTTTAACTGTTGGACAGTCAGATCCACAGATATAACCTCCCTATGGGCTATGATCCAGTCTAGTCACTAATTGGGCTTAGGTTGCCATGGTAAATGTTTTATTCATAGGTTCATAGGTAGGTACTAGGCTATTGGCCCTAGGGCCTATATAAGCCTAGCCAAAAATGTACCCTGGCTTTCGCCACCCAAGAAAATTATTTTCCTGTGCCCCTGGCGAGCAGAGCCACAGAAGTGATCGCCGGGTTGAATTTCCTATTTCCCTTCCAATCATCAAGATTTTTCTTGAAGAGTGCTAATGAGGAGCTGTGTTTGACATAGATAGGTAGTCTGTTCCAGAGTATGGGAAGTCTCTGGGACAAGAATCTGTCCCTCCAGAATGTTCTGTTTATTGTGGTGACAAGGTTTAGGTCCCTAGAGCGTATAGCTTGGAGGGATTGGGATTTCTTTAAGTGGAGCATGTCCAACAGCTCTGGGTTTGACATAGCTTTGTATGTTAGGCAGAGATCGCCTCTGAGTAGGCGACATGCGATGGAGTAAAGCTGGAGTTTTTTGAGATGGTCTGCGTAGGGCATCTGTTTGAGGCCAGTAATCCTCTTTGTGAGGTATTTCTGTGGCCTTTCCAGTTGTTGTAGATGTCTTGTGTGAGGTACATACCAAAAGGGGTGTTGTACTCTATAATGGGTCTAATGAGTGATGAGTAGAGGGGAACAATGACCTCTTTTTTTTGGGATAAGAAACCTTTTTTGATGAGGTGAGCCACATTGAAGGATTTCCTGACCACTGTGGCGATGTGATTATCAAAGGAGAGACTACTGTCCACCTGTGTCCCAAGGTCTCTTATCACATTTTCAGCATTAAGTAGACTACCAGCTATGTGGTAGTTCATGGGTACAGAGTTTTTACCAAAGGGGATGACAATACACTTTTTGGCATTGAGCTTCAGGCCATGGCTTTGACACCAGGCATCTGTCTTAGTGAGGCCCTTTTGTAGTATGTCCACATCGTTAGGAGTTTCAATTATGGCTCCTAGTTTGCAGTCATCTGCAAACCTTGTTAGCCAAAGGCCTTCTGTGTTAGCCTGTACTTCAGAGAAGTAGATACCAAACAGGAGAGGACCCAGGACTGAACCCTGTAGTACTCCACTTGTTACTGGTCTGATGTCGGATTTAGAGTCTGCTACTCTCACAGTGTGGGTTCTCTCCATGAGCCAGATGGCAACCCATCTTGTGACATGGGGATTTATACCTAGTTTAGTGAGCTTATCTATAATTCCAGAGTGGGGGATGGTGTCAAAAGCCTTGGCGAGATCTTGATAAGCTGTGTGAACCACCTTACCCTCATCTTTGTCCTTGGTGACTGCTTCAAAGAAGTCAATCAGGTTTAGGAGACATGATCTGCCTTTTACAAATCTGAACTGTGTAGGGTCCAAAGTTTGGAGATTACCAATGTCTTTGTTTATGAGTTCCATGATGATACTTTCCATGGCCTTGCAGACCAGGCTCATCAGGCTAATGGGGTGGTAGTTCCTGGGGTCTGTCGTGGCTCCCCCTTTGTGGAGTGGGATAACCGTTGCGGTGTGCCATTCAGTGGGCACAAAGCCTGAGGTGAGGCTATGATTGAACATGATACTTAGGTAGGGTGTCAGTTCATTCCGTAGTTCATGTAGAACGCAGCCTGGGATATTGTCAGGTCCCATGGATGCTGTGTTCTTGGCTTTGGAGAGTGTGTTTTTTTACCTGTGCAGCTGTGATTACAGGAATTTTGCATGCTTCCAGTATAGAGATGGGCCCTCTAGGGGGTGAGAGGGGAGTAAAGTTAGCACTGAACCTATCTGCCAGGATGTTGGCAATATCAGTTGGTTCTGTATATTTAGTGCCATTGTGCTGTAACTCAGAGCAGATCTGAGTGTTGCCATTGAGATTCCTGACATAGCTATAGAATGCTTCGTGGTTGTCTTTTAGAGTCAGTGGCAATTTTGTTTTTGTAATTAGCTTTAGAGGATTTTATGAGGGATCTCAGGTTCTTACTGAGGTTGACCAGGGAGTTCCTCTAGTCATGAGATTTTACTCTTTTGTGCAACAGTTTCTTTCTTCTGTTGTAGAGTTTGTTTATGGCAGAGGACCACCAGATTGGCTTCCTTTTTTTGGAGGAGTGCATCTTGGTTCTATTAGGGATAGCATGATCCATGCACTCGTGTAAGTGCTTATAAAGTGCATTTGTGTTGGATTCAGCAGTCGTACCTCTATTGTCCGTCTGCATGGGTGTCATGAAGTTTGCCACTTCTGTCTTAAGAAGTGTGAAGTTGGCTTTGGAGAAGTTTTTTATGGTGGTTTCCTAATTGGGGGTGGGGGTGGGATGTGGATGTCTAAGGTGATTAGCTTGTGGTCGGATCTGATCAACAAGGAATTGACTTCTGGTGTGGAGCACCGGTTGCCCATATTGGTAATGACCAGGTCTAGGATATTGCTGCCCCTGGTGGGGGTGTGAATAAGTTGATCCAAGGCATTGGAATTTATGAATTCCAGAAAACATTGAGCAAAAGAGTTGGTACATGAGTAGTTTTCCCAGTTAATGGTGGGGTAGTTGAAATCATCCATTATTAGTTTGTTGGGTTGTAGCCTAATACTTTCCAGTGTGTCAAGAAATGAGGAGTGGGAATCCTGGGGCATGTTGGGGCATCTGTAGCAAGCTACAATTTGGATTGCGGTCTTGCCCAGAGTTAATTGCACTTGGATAATCTCGGATGCATTATGCTGTGCAACTAGCCTGGAGGTGTGGATATCCTTAATGAATATGGACACGCCTCCACCTTTAGTGCTCCATTCCGGGTTAGGTGGCCGAAAGGTGTGTTATGAATTATAGCCTGGTAATGCAGGGGTGCTCTCTGGAGCTTTGAACCAGGTCTCTGTCACTGCACAGATGTCAATGTTCTCCATTTTAAGGAGTGCCTCGAGTGAGTGCATTTTGAGGTTTAGACTTCTAGCATTGAGTAGCACTAACCTCAGATTTTGCTTGCGTGTACCTGTTACAGTGGTGAATTTGTCATTTGACCCTTGCCTAAAAAAGGCACTATAGGGGTGGCAAGAGCCTTAGCCAGTATCCAGAATCCCAAGGGTGACAGGTGCAGGCCATCTCTGGCAAAGCATCGTGATCTGTCATTCCAGGCAGACAAATGCTGGATCCCTTTAGAATGACACCAGAAGCTTAGCCAATTGTTGAAGTCAATCATTTTGTCCTTGTACTGTGGTATCAGTATTGATATATTGTATATATATTGTTGAAGTCAATCCTTTTTTCCTTGTACTGTGGTATCATTATTGATATATTGTTTGTTAATTCAGTAGTATATTTAAAGGGGACTAGGTGACTGTAAAACTACAATCCACTCTGCTACAGGCCCCATGAAGGCTCAGTGTCTCTCCAACCTAACACCACTCTTAAGTATTCAACTCCAGTACCACCTTTAACATTCCTATAAGAAAAGTGCAGTCCGGGTCTGAACTGTCTGCAAACAGCTACAGTTAACTTTGAACCTAACACCACTCTTAAGTATTCAACTCCGGTACCACCTTTAACTTTCCTATAAGAAAAGTGCAGTCTGGGTCTGAACTGTCTGCAAACAGCTACAGTTAACTTTGAACCTAACACCACTCTTAAGTATTCAACTCCGGTACCACCTTTAACATTCCTATAAGAAAAGTGCAGTCCGGGTCTGAACTGTCTGCAAACAGCTACAGTTAACTTTGAACCTAACACCACTCTTAAGTATTCAACTCCGGTACCACCTTTAACATTCCTATAAGAAAAGTGCAGTCCGGGTCTGAACTGTCTGCAAACAGCTACAGTTAACTTTGAACCTAACACCACTCTTAAGTATTCAACTCCGGTACCACCTTTAACATTCCTATAAGAAAAGTGCAGTCCGGGTCTGAACTGTCTGCAAACAGCTACAGTTAACTTTGAACCTAACACCACTCTTAAGTATTCAACTCCGGTACCACCTTTAACATTCCTATAAGAAAAGTGCAGTCCGGGTCTGAACTGTCTGTAAACAGCTACAGTTAACTTTGAACCTAACACCACTCTTAAGTATTCAACTCCAGTACCACCTTTAACATTCCTATAAGAAAAGTGCAGTCTGGGTCTGAACTGTCTGCAAACAGCTACAGTTAACTTTGAACCCAACACCACTCTTAAGTATTCAACTCTGGTACCACCTTTAACATTCCTATAAGAAAAGTGCAGTCCGGGTCTGAACTGTCTGCAAACAGCTACAGTTAACTTTGAACCTAACACCACTCTTAAGTATTCAACTCCGGTACCACCTTTAACATTCCTATAAGAAAAGTGCAGTCCGGGTCTGAACTGTCTGCAAACAGCTACAGTTAACTTTGAGTATGTGTTTAACTGTTTGAGCCGATCTTCATTTTCCCCTGGAGAGCACTGTGCTTTGGCTGTAAGCAGCCCCCCACCACCACCACCACACACACACACACACACACACACACACACACATCTTCCACTTTCTCTTATTCCCTTCTGTTAGCAAATAGTATCAATAACTGATCAATACTGTGTGTTTGTTTATTTAAACTATACCACAGTAGCCTACTGATACAAGGTTATCCTGGTGTTCCACCTGAGAAATTAAGACAAGACTTACAATTTCAGAGCAGTCCTTGGTCAATTGTGATTGTTCTTAACACATACTTGTCTTGCTTTGGCTCATTAGCAGCAGTACAAAGAACTGCCTGCTCGCACCCTTGTTCTCCCCTCCCCTTCCCTGTTTATTACCTTAAGACAATCCCAGAGTTAATAAATATTACCTGTGGCAGGCACCATTTGTAAAACTATAATCCACTCTGCTACAGGCCCCATGAAGGCTCAGTGTCTCTCCAGTAAGTGTTTTACAACTGTAAATGCCTATTTATGTTGAATTGTATTAGACATTTTACAACTGTATATGATTATGTTGAATTTCAAGCCTGTACTCCAATCTGCTTACTTACACTATCAGACTATTTACCCCACTCATAGGACCAAAAACTGGGACTGGGTTAGCCCGCTCCGCTAGCCCTCGCTCGCTCCGGCTCGCTCCCTCCCTGCCCCTTATCCCACCGCCCCCACTGTGTCTACATTTATAGACACTAGGCCACACCCCTACTTCCTCTCCAACCTACACAACTTCCTCTCCAATTTCCTCCCCCACCACTTTACTGTTTAACCACTACTATTCCTCTGAAGCACATTGACCCCACCCATTGATGACATATAACATGTCTATAAATAATTATAAACTCCTTCCTCTTATCTTACCACTCTTAATTCTGCCATACTTTCTTACTAGCTATGAAAATCTCACATTCGTAGGTTTCTCTTATGCAAAATGCCAAACCAAGACCCCCCTACCTCCACTGACTGCGGAACTTGCCCACTACTACACTACCCCAAAAATTATAAATTCCAACCACTTGCTTCTAAAAAAAATACTCCAATCAACACCAAAATCCAAATATGAACTAAAACTACTATTCAAAGTTATTAGACTACTAGCGTATCTAAGAAAAAACATAACCAAAGATGGGGACATCCATCCTAATCCAGGCCCAACCTTAACTCAAAATCCTACCAGCCCACCACTCTCCCACCGACTGGTCAACTCCCTCCTAATATGCCACTTAAACATTAGAAGCCTAAACAATAAGATACATAGCCTGCATGCTGTACTAGCCACATACCTCCCCAACATAATGTGCCTATCTGAAACATGGCTCCGGCCATCAACCAAAGACAATGAGATCCTGCCTCCTGGTTACAATATACTTAGGGCAGATAGAGTAAAGAAAAGAGGAGGTGGAATAGCCGTCTTATATAATAGCACACTTAACATCATAACTAACCCTATACAACCACCCCAGGTCTCTAACGCTGAAATACTAGCTCTAAAAATTCTACTAAATAATCATAAGGGCATTAACCTAATTGTCACCTATATTCCCCCTGGGAACAATGTAGAAACACTAGAGGTCATTCTACATTGGATAGCCAACAACTACCCTCAAGAAACCATTGTCCTGGGCGATGTTAACATTGACTGGAACCAATGCACAGCACAGTCCAACCCCATCCCTGTTAACCTACATGGATTCTCTCAGATAATATCATCTACCACACGTACAGGTAACAATAACCAAAAAGAGAGTATACTAGACTGGATACTCACCAACAGTCATCCCCAGAACTATATGTCTGGAACTCTCCCTAATGATCTTAGTGATCACCTGCTCACATACATCATGAAAGACAAAATTAATTGTACAAGCTTACCTATTTATAGGTCTATCAGATCCAAGAAAAACTTTGACCCAACTAAATTTCAACTTGAACTCAAATCATGTAACTGGACAAAACTAAAGTTCCTTCCCCTTGATGAGGCAGTGTCATCATTTAACAATTCATTCCTTACTATACTTGACTCGCATGCCCCTAAACGCTCAATAAGAATTAAAACTCAACTAGCACCCTGGCTAACAACAGACACCAAAACCAAAATAACAACTAGAGACAAAGCGTGGGATAAATGGCGCACTACCAAACTACCCCTAGATCGTATCAAATTCCAACAACTTAGAAATGAGACTAAAAAGCCATCATACTAGATAAGAAAAATTACTTCTACAATCTGCAACATAAACATCAGAATAACCCTCAAAAGTACTGGGCAGGCATAAATAAACTTCTCCAACCAGGCAAATCCACTACTCTGACCCCAGGAACATTATCTGACAAGAGCCAAGAAGATATAGCCAATTCATTCAATACTTTCTTCACAGAAACCATCCAGTCATTAGCTAACCAACTTTCTCCTCCCCACACTTCTATAAACACTATACCCGACTCACCACTCTCTTTTAACTTCCAGCCAGTGTCCACATCCTTTATCGGATCCCTTTTGAAAAAACTGAAGCCAACCACCCTTTCAGCCGATCTTCTGCCGGCTGAATACCTGCAAATTGCTGCAGATGTCGTAGCCTACCCAATCTCAATCCTAATTAACAGAACCATAACCGAGGCCTCAATCCCCTCAATTTGGAAAATATCCTATGTTATTCCACTCCACAAAGGAGGTTCATCCACAGAACTATCCAACTATAGACCTATAGCCATACTATCACCACTTGCCAAAATTATGGAAAAGTGCATGCACAACCAACTAATGCTCTATCTAACCCAAAATAAACTACTCACAGACTCTCAACATGGATTCAGACCCCATCATAGTACAACCACTGCCCTCCTCTCTTTTACTGAAAACATTAATCTTAACCGGAATAATAAAAAAATATCCTCCGCTCTCTTCCTGGACCTATCGAACGCCTTCTTCGATATGGTAAACCATCAGTTACTTCTATATACTTTAAAAACCCTGTATCTAGATACTCCAGCCCTTGACTGGTTTCAAGCTTACCTCACTGGGAGACAACAAGCAGTAATGTGGCAAAACAAGCTCTCCTGCCTACTACCAAATACCATAGGAGTTCCTCAAGGTTCCATATTAGGACCTCTCCTCTTTTCAGTCTTCATAAACGACATCCAAACAGTCATCCCTGAAGCCACCTGCATTCAATATGCAGATGACTCGACTATAATATGTTCCAATGCCTCTCTTGCAAATCTACTAACTACCACCCAGCATAGCTTCACCAAAGTCGAAAACTGGCTTGCCAACCATCTCCTGATCTTAAATCCAAATAAAACCAAGTTACTTCTCTTCTACCCAACCAATAGATCTCCAACTGAAAACTTCACTATAAAATCCAATAATGGGGCCATCATCTCCCCAGACACCTATACAAAGCTATTAGGAGTAAACATTGACAATAAACTCAGATTTGATATACATATCAACCAAGCCATTAAGTCAGTCAACAAGAAACTTGAGACCCTATATAGAATTAAAGCCTTCCTTACCCCGAATGCCAGGGCAGCCACTGCCCGTTCACACCTTCTCTCTACCCTACTATATGCCTCTCCTGTCCTCACTCACCTTAACAAATCTGTTCTGGCCAAGCTCTCATCCTGCTATAATCACATTGCCAGGTTCGTTACAGGCCTACCCTACAGAACACACCACTGTACTAACCTGAAAAAGCTTGGATGGATCGAATTCCCACACCTTCTTCACCAGTCCCAACTCATAGAGGCCTTCAAAATCCTTAAACAACCTGAGAATACCCCAGCACTAAAAATCTTAATGGCTCCCTACTCCAATCTAAGCTGCCTTCGCTCAGCAAACAGACTCCTTGTCCAAACAACTAAATCTCTCAACCTAGGTGGTGACGCTATTTGCCAACACCACTGGTAAAATATGGAACTCTCTCCCAAATAACATCACGCTTGCAACTTCTCTAAGTCAATTCAAAAATAGTCTAAAACTCCAGTTCAAGTCACACTGGCTATGTCCTTGCTCAAACCCAGACTAGCTCTGTGCCATTAACTAAAACATAAACAACTAGCTAAGATGATAAGTACTTTGTATACTGCGATAAAGAAATATGTATCCTGTCTAACTCTATGTCATTATACTGCCTACCGTCCTTGCTAATATGTTATTAATGTTACATTTGTAGTAATCTCAGAAATAGTAATGGCAGTCTTGTACTTGTATGTAAATAGCCTATATTTTTGTTAAGTTCTTTCAGCTCATTTACTGTACCTAATTATCAATGTAACTCTGTTGGAGCTTTTCTCCCCGGGCCTGCGCTGAAAAAGGACATGTATCCAGTTGGACCATCCCAGTTAACAAATGTAAAATAAATAAATAAATAAATAAATAATAATAATAAAATAATTTTAAGTTTGTATGGTCTGAAGAAGTGGTTTACACATGAAAGCGCTTACCTTTTTATTAAACGGTGGAATCGCAGCTCTGTTGGTCAGTTTCTCATTTTTGGTTATATGAATCTGTCATATCAACACGTCTTACTTTTCTGCTGACAAAGGTTTAGTTCCTTTAACAGAGTACTTGATATATCTTTATTTCTGTAAAATAATAGATCAAAGTAGGATTGAATCTTTCATGGCTCAAAAGGCTAGGCATAGATCTCCATGGAGGAGAGTAAAAACAGATAAGGTGCTGACAGTCTCTCCTGATAACTAAGAAATTTGAGACCACTGATCTTTTTAGTTATGAATCTCTGAAGGCTCTCAAGTTATGTGACATGTTTAGACAAATAGATACCAAAAGATGCATTGTATTCAATAACAGATCTAATAAGATACAAGTAAAGGGCAATTAAGATGACTTTGGATTTAGTGGAGATGCCTTTGGAAATTAAATGAGCCAGATAAAAGACTTTTTGAACTGCTGTGGAGACAAGCTGGTCAAATGTTAAGGAATTTTCGATAAGAGTGCCTAAATCCCTTATATCAGTGTCTAATTTGAGAGCTGCATCACCTATATGGTAATTGAAACTGTTTTGTTTATCAAAATGAAGTCTACTACATTTTTTTACATTTAATTTGAGACCATTGTCCTTGCACTAATTGTTAACATAGTCTAACCCATGTTGGAGCAATTGTGAGTCTGTTGAAGATCAAATAATAACACCCAGTTTACAGTCATCTGCAAACTACGTTAAACATAGGTCAGGAGTGCTGGCCTGAAAATCCTAGAAATAAATGCCAAAGAGGAGAAGGCCAAAAATTAAGACCTTTGGTACACCACTGGTAACTTTTTTCCTTTCGGAAGAGGCACCAGCAACCCTGATTACACAGGGTCTGTCAGACAACCAATTAGCTATCCACTGCATAATATAAATATCTGTATTGAGATTAACAAGTCTATTAATAATGCCTGCATGGAGACTAGCATAAAGGCCTTGGCCGTAGCTTTACATATGAAGCTAGTCAAACTAATGGAAATGTAGTTATAAGGGTCTGTGGTTGGGCCATCCTTGTGTAGTGACATCACAATGGCTGTTTTCCAGGAATGTAACCAGTGAAGAAGCTTAGATTAAAGATGTTAAGTAAGGGTCCATAAAGACCATATTCGGCACTAATAATCTTGAATCTTGGTACGGTATCAAGGCCCATGGGTGAAGTATTCTTATTTTTTGGCTGGGCTGTGAGAATTTAATCCATTATAGTTAGAGTGGATGACTAGAATTGTGGAAGCTATGGAACAGATATAACTGTGGGTGGAGTAAAATTTGCACTAGATGTGTTAACTATGATATTAACAATTTCCTTGGGGTCAGAGAGGGGTATTGTTATTGTGGACTATCTCCAGACATTGTTGAGATTTGTAATTATTTTTGGTTTAGTGGCTATTTTAAGTTCATACTCAGCTTTGAGATCCATAATGGTTCCCTTAATTTTATTTATTTATTTTTCCATTGTTGACCTGGTTAGTGCCACTAGGCTAGCAGCCTTTTTTCAGGAGAGACCCAAGGTGGTATTTATACTACTAGGGGAAATTTGGCCAGGGTATCAGGAAACTTTCCCTACGCTTTTTCATAGGTGCCATAGGATCCTTTAAACCTAACATCTCATCCAAAGGACAGCACACTCAGGAGTCCAGTCCTCTTATGCTGCACAGCAGTGTCAATAATCGATGCATCTGGTGTGAGAATAGAATCCACAACCTTCTGCACCAAAGGCAAATGTGCTACCTGTTGCACTACTAACACTACAGCTTAAGCTTAAGTGTGCTCTTAAGATAGGTAGAATAAGACCTCTTATAAGCATTGAGCAGTTTCTTTCTCGTTATATAATTTGTTTACACTGGTATTTCACCAAAGGGGTTTGTTTTTAAATTTTTCATTATAGTTAGTGTGGCTATGGACTATCTTATCAATATAACTATTTAAGAGGGAGTAGACGTCAGAGGCATAGGTAGCCATATGTGTAATGTGATTCTTTGGAGGAGGATTACAGCAGAATTTATTTAGGTCATCAAATAAATGAAGAAGGTTTCCTTTTGAGAAGTCCCTAAACTCAGAGCTGTTTACAGGGGAAGTACCACCCATTTTAAATGAAAAGGTGACTAAATTATGGTCCAATTTAACAAGGATGATGATACATAAGGAGATGTTCCAAAAGAAACAGTATTTGTAAGGACTAGGTCAAGAATATTGGAGCCTCTAATAGGATGGTTAGCTATTTGTGAAAAAGAGTTTATAATGTCAAGGCAGTGCAGAGCATGCCGACTCTTTGCACTGTAGGTCAACCAGTTTATTGATAGATAACTTAAGTCCCCTAATAGAAAGGTCTTGGGTTTAATGGGAATTTCATCTAATGCATACAGGTAAGTATCGTGCTCAGAAGGGAACATTGAGGGTGTTCTATACCTAGCTATGAAGTGGTAATTAGTCTTGTTTATGATGATTTGCACTTCTAGAAGTCAAAATTTGGTGCCACAAGGAAACTTTGGTGAGGTGTACATATCCTTGACAAATACAAATGCTGCCCGACATTATCCAGTAGGTCTGAAGATGTGATAGACATTATACCCAGGAACAGAGAGATGCTTTCATTGCTCTGACTTCATGTTTCTATAACTACACATATATGAAGGTGGTCAAGTTGTAGAACAGCCTCAAGGTTGGGCATTTAGCCTGAGACCATTTTTGGTACACTGTACCAACCAGTCCTTGCTGCTGCTGTGTAGCACCAGTACAGTGCCCATCTTAAAGTCATCAGCAAACTTGGTCAAACCCAATTCTAGGATGTTTGGATGTATGCAGAATAAATGCCAAACAGAACAAAACCCAGCACTGATCTTGGCTGTACCTCAATGGTTACAGTTTTGCTTTAAAGAGAACACCAGTAATTTTCACAACGTAGAATCTGTTGGATAGCCAGTTCGCAATCCAGTGGACAACACAGGGCTTTGCATCACATTTGTCTAACTTTTCAATAATATCAACCTAGGGGATAGTGTTAGAAGCCTTATTCAAGTTAATATTAAGCAGCATCCACTGAATAACTACTTTTCACAGCTTCTGTAACCTTTTCAAATAAGCTCATTTAACTTGCCTATATCTGCAGAAATTGTTTCTGCTATAACACATTCCATGTCGCTGAATATAAGACAGGTGCAGCTAACGGACCTAGGGGGCCACCCTTCTTTAGGGGAATCATAGTGGTTTGTTCTTCAGGAATCAGACACAAATCTTGAGGATAAGTGAGGTTCAACAGTTTAACCAGAAGTTCAGATATTGTATGTTTGGCACTGATTAGATTTCAGATAGATATTGTGTAAAGTCCCATGGTAATATTATTTTTAGCCTTTGACAGGGATTTTGAGACTTTTCCAAAATGCTTTCCGCAAAACTACATTTTTGGGAATATCAGGGACAACAATGTGGGTAGGTGGGGTAAAGTTAGCACTAAATTTGCCTGACAATATATATTGGCTATTGTCTTAATCAGAATATGTGATATTATGAATGAACTCAGTGCATTGCTGGACATTTTTCCTTAATTGCCTGACATAACTGAAGGCAGATTTACAGTGTTCTAATAGTGCTCTTATGTTCCTTACTGATAAATGTTATGTGATCCTAAAATAAAGGAATTGGGAATTCCAGTGAAAATGTCACTTTCCTTCTTTTGTTGCATGATTTATTAAAACTGGAATTCCACTTAAGCTGTCTGCTCGTGAATTACCCATTATATGTAGTGAGGCTGGGTGCTGACTTTTTTATGCAGCTGTTTAGATACTGGTAAAAGCTGGAGGTGAAGGTGGCAGCTCTCTCAGATGAGTCAATTTGCAGGGGATTGTCAGCAATTTTGCATAGACCTTTGGCAAGCCGAAAAAGGTTTGCTTTACAGAAATACCTAAAGATGGCCTCATTTGGTGGTGGGGTAGCATCATTAGGTCTGACAGAGAGGATGACCGATATATGATCAGATTTAACCAAGGATGAGGATATGTAGGATGGGGTATAGGCAGGGAAAAGGGTTGATAAGGACCACGTCAAGGAAATTAGAGGTTCTAGTAGGCTGCTTGGCATTTCTCCTGGTACACTGGCCATGACAAAAGCCTAGAAAATGCTGAGTAAATACATTTTCAGATATGCAGGTGTGACAATTAATATATGGATAATTTTGGTTTGATTTTCAACCATCAGCGTTGTTAAGGTAATTTTCATGATGTCTGGGAGACATTAATAAGGATCTATAGTTAGCAATAAATTATTAGATTTGTATAAAATAATATGGATCTCCAAGATCTCCAAGTTATGGTCATGAGTAAATCTGATGTGAGATGATGGTGTTTCTGACAAATACAGATACTTTCCCATAGTTACACAAGGGCTTGAAGATGTGATTTCAGAGCTTGTTCTTTGATGGAATAGTTAGTTTAAAACAACCTGTTGAAGAGGGGATATGTAACATAACCAGAAGCTTTGGCTAACAAACACAGAGAATGCTGTGAAATACATTTCAACACCACCAGAGAGAATGCATGCAGCTTCATCAAATGGAAAAGTGACTATGGATAGTGTGGTGCTTTGCATCTAAGGAAGCCAATATTTTTTGGCAGATATTGATTGGGTAAGCATATGCCAGAAGCTTTACTTGAACTGCAAAAGTGAGAAAATCTGTTTGTGAATCAGGTGAGATTGTATTGTACTTAAACAGAGCTATATATATGCTTTGAGCTATGCTCAGTATAAAAAGTAAAAAAGGAGCAGAAATATACAATAGTAATGTAGCTATTTCCATTAAGCCTTGTAGGGAACTACTGAAAACTTTTGCAGGTGAGTATGGGACTTCTTGCCAGCAGATTGTAGGGACAGACAGGAAACATTTTGTTCAAGTTAGTGCATCTTAAAGCATTTTATGGAGGAGAATTCAAAATTTTGAGCTAGTGTAAGCCAGAATAATTATGAAGCATGTTATAATTTAACAGTATTAAGTGAGCATTAAATTGTGAAAAACAGTACTAGCCTAGTGGCTTATTAAAATTGATCTGAGAGCTGCAACTTCAAAATTAGCATAGGGGAGTAGGGCCCCCCATATGTACTCATGATGCAGTAGGTCTTGTGCACTGCAAAAATATTTTTTGAGTTATGCTTTTCTTAAGTTATTTTCATTTTGTAATTTAATAGTTGGTTAAGATCACTATGGTACTTTTAAGGTTTAGTGATTTACTCTGTCTAGAATCTTGTAATAAATCCAAAAAAACAGTATAAATATCACAGCACTAATGTGGCTAACTAATTTGTTGCATTTAACTTGGAGGACTAAGTTTTAATAAACACGACTGCAGTAATTTCCTTCAATGAACTCTATTATATATTCAGTCTAAGAAGATTATGAGTGGTGAAAATATCCATGATCTCTTATCCCACTGGCAGAGGGCTCATGGCTAAGTACACTGGAGGATCTAACTAGTAAGCAAATGGGCAGGGGAAGGGAGAGATAGACAGGAAGTAAGTTAAATAAGAATACTTGACTAAAATGTCTAGTACAGATGGAGGACAGGACTTAGCGTGCAAAGATAATTTGACTGTACACAGCCTCTGAGCTCAGCTAAAAACCCACAGAAATCCAACTCTTATTAAAAATGAGGAGAACTAGTGGCAGTTAGCATAATGGTTAATGTCTTTGCCTCCCATGCACAAGGTACAAGGTTCGATCATGACCTCCAGCCAATGCCTGTTTGGAGTTTGAATGTTCTTCCTGTGTCTCTGTGGGATTCTACCAGCTGTGAAAAACATGCTAAGTGCTTCCATCTGTAACTCAACCATCGAATGGAGCTGTGGGCAGCAACACAGTCTCGACTTGGTGCCTTATAGGGAGAAGAGTTGTATAGACCAACCACTTTGGGCATCTACCTTGTGCAGTACCCTCTAGGATCGGAGAACATGGATCACAGACTTTGCACCATGGCAGGACCAGCCCCTTGAAGATGTAAAATGTGGCTCTAGGTGATTCAGTCATGTAAATTAATGATGCCAAATGGGCATGGATAGTTACTAGTGATAAGTGGGTTGAGGACTCAGAGGACCCGGCTGAATCCAACCTACTCCAGGGACCCATGATAACAGTGGGAGGGATGTATGTGTCCCTATTGGCCAGTGTGTGCCTGCCATAAAGCACAAAAGCCCTGGGTCAATAAGCTACTGGTCGGCTAGTGTCCAGTCGCCCAGCCTGGGATAGCTCAATTGAGTGAAAGCTGGACATAAAACCAATCATCCTGCCAAACATGAACTAAGAATTGCTACACTCAATATAGGCTCGCTGACAGGATGCACCTTGAAACTGTATGACATGATGGTACAGAGCAGGCTGGAATCCTGTGACTCCAAGAGACAAAATGAAAGGGCAGTGCAGCAAAGCCACTTGGCTTGGGATCCAGAGTCTGCTACTCAGGAGGAGGAAGACAGGCTACAAATGGTGTTGGAATTGTGGTGAGAGAAAGGCTTGAGAAGGTAGTGAGGGATGTCATCAGAATTAGTGATAGACTCATGGCAATCAGAATACAGTGTAATGATAGGGCAGTATTGCTAATATCAGCATATACACCAAAGCAGAGTTGTGATAGTGAGGAAAAGAGTGCATTCATACAGCATATGCAGGACCTACTAGATAAATCAGGACAACATGAACTGGTGTTGGTAATGGGTGATTTGAATGTACATATTGGGACAGAGAGCAGGATATGAGGACTGTCTGGGTCCACATGGGTGGGGCAACAGGAATAAAGGAGAGGCCATTCTAGACTTATGTCCAACACATGACTCAGAAAAAAACAGTATAAATATCACAACACTAATGTGGATAACTAATTTGTCACAAGATCACATGCAATAGTGGCCAGCATGCAACCCAAGTAGACTTTCTCCTAGTGGAAAGGGCACTCACGTAGAAACAGTGACTGCAAAGTCATTCCTAATGAAACAGTTTACCCCCAGCATAAATCATTGGTTGCCGCAATCAGCTGCAAGTATTGGTCAGAGAAAGCTTTAAGGTCAGCAGAGACCAGGCTGAAGACCTGGAAACTGACTGGAGCGAAAGTACAAAAGTTCAAGGAATTACTCAGAGATCTAGTACCCCAAGAAGAGGAGGAAATTGGTGGAGTTGAGGAAGAGTGGCAGCACCTCAAACAGCATGTGTGAGAACTACAGAACAGATATATTGCTGATCCAGATATAGAAATAAGGTACATAAGGAAAGTTGGTGGTGGAATACAGAAGTCCAGAAAGTCATCAAAAGAAAGAGTGCAGAAAAAAGTGGAAAATATAAAAAAAAGACCAGGCTTGGAAGTGATACTGGTTGGCTAACAAAGAAGCTAAGAAAGGAGTTGCAGTAGCAAAGAACAGGGCATCTGAGGCACTCTACTGGAAAGTGGCTCAGTAGGTGACACAACAAAAAATATCAGGTTGCAATGCAAAGACAGAAAGATAAAGACGATATTCAGACACCTTTCAAATGGGATGCCAGCAACAACCTGCTCATTAGACCACAGGACATCAAAAGCAGATGGAATGAGTACTTCCAGCAGCTTCTAAATTAAGAAATCCCCACAGAAGCTGTACTGCCCCAGACACAGCCTATGGGAAGAGAAGAAGAAGATCCCACCCTAGAAGAAGTAAGAGCAGCACTAAGGAAAATGAAGTCAGGGAAAGCAGTAGGCTCAGATGAGGTCATAGCAGATATAATAAGGATGCTGGGTGAGATAGGGGAGAAATGGCTTGTGAGGGTGCTCATAGCAGTGTGGATTAAAAGGCATATCCCAGATGACTGGAGAATAAGTATACTCATGCCAGTGGACAAGACCAAAGGGGATATCCACAACTGCGGGCAGTACAGAGGTCTCAAACTCCTATCACATTGCATGAAAGTTCTGGAGAGGGTGACTGATAAATGGATACGTACAGTTGTAGAACGTAAGGTAGTTTAAAGCTGCAGAGCACACACCAAAAGTGCAAATTTATAATGTCTTCCACACATTTAAGCCAGCTACTTCACAGGCAGGGACTAAAGGTGGAGGTATCTCTATTTACATCAAAAATAAATATACTTCAAGGCTAGCCAAACTGGAAAATGCACTTTTGCTGATCCATGTTCAAGTCACCATAGTTAAAATCCAATACCACTTCCTTGCAAGCTGTAGGTCCCCCTCTATGACCCAGAAAACCCATATCATGTATTTAAACTTATTTGAAACACTAAATATCCAACCCACTACCGTAGTCATGGGTGACTTTAATTACCCCACTATTAACTGGGAATCCTCTACAACACCAAATGTACATGCACAGAGATTCCCGGGTTCTGTAAACACAAACTACCTGAACCAGATAGTCAATACACCAACCAGGGGTGAAACCATACTAGATCTGGTCCTCACTAATATGGGAGAGTGCTGCACACCCCCTACTGTAATGCCTTCCCTGGTAAAATCATACCACAAAATGGTCTCCTTTGAAGTAAAAATGAACCCTGGACCCCCAGCTAAACCTGGAATATTCAGGAACTAGTCTAAGGCTGACTTCCTGCTATTAAGTGAGAACCTGGTAATATTTCAAGCCCCCATAAATCCTGAGAACACTTCTGCATATGCAAAGCTGTTCACAGAAACCCTGCACAACCATGTTATTAGCTGCACAGAGGCAGTTGTATCCACCAGGAAGAAGTACAGAACTAACTCAAAAAACAAGCCACCCTGGTATAATCACAAAATCAATCGGATGTATAACAGGAGGAAGAAAATCATGGCAAAAATTAGGAGGTGCAGCACCCAGCAGGATAAAATCACTCTCATCAAACTAAACAAACAACTCAGAGGACAAATAAAGTCTACCAAAGCCAAACTTGAGGTAAGTTTGGCCTCCCAGGCCAAGGACACCCAAAAAACATTCTTTAGCTATGTCCAAGACCTCAAAGGCAATAAACAATTTTGTGCAGAGCTCATTGTAACTGGAGCCACCTGTACTGAGACAGAATATATAGAAAATCTCCTGGCTGATGAATTCAACTCCAACTTTATCCACCCCCCCCAACCTCCCTCAGGAAATATCATCAAATATAACTCCCCCTATTATCACTAGGGAACAGGTCCTTAATGCTCTCTCTAAGACTAAGAACACTGTATCAATGGGCCCAGACAATATCACATAATGCATTCCAGATAGCAGGAAACATGACCTCTCAGGGCTTCTTGAATTACTATTTAACTGTAGCCTCCAAACAGGCTTTATGCCTCATGAATGGAGAAAGGCAACAATCATCCCTCTGGACAAAGGTGGGCCATCCACAGACCCTGGAAACTACTGACCCATAAGTTTCACTAGTCTTATATGTAAAGCCATGGAAAGAATTATTATGGAGATGATCAACAGAGATATAGCAAACCTCCAGACACTGGACCCAACTCAGTTTGGTTTCGCCAAGGGTAGATTGTGCCTACTCAACCTGGTAGACTTCTTCTAGAAGGTCACCAAAGCAATGGATGAAGGCAAAGTCGTTCACACCGCTTACCTTGATCTGGCCAAGGCATTTGACACAATACCCCACTCGGGTATTATTGACAAACTCAAGAGGTTAGGTACAAACCTATATGTCACCCGGTGGATAGCCACCTGGCTCACAGACAGGACCCAAGAAGTTAGAATTGGGGAGTTCATCTCTACAAAAAGGCCAGTCACAAGTAGAGTCCCTCAGGGATCAGTCCTTGGACCCCTCCTTTTTAGCATTTACGTCTCAGAAGTCAAGGCCAATGTCAGTGGTCTCTGGCTGACTAAATCTGCAGATGATTGCAAATTAGGAGCTGTTATTGAATCTCACACTGAAACAAACGTTCTCCAGGAGGGGCTGGCACAGACAAACAACTGGTGTCAGAGCCGTGGACTAAAACTAAATGGCAAGAAATGCATAATAGTATCCTTTGGGAAGTCATCCATCCCTGGTAACTATCATATTGACAACCCACCCCTTACAGTTGACCCAGTAGTCAGGGACTTAGGGACACACTTAGATAGTAATCTAGCCTTTGATCATCACATATCAACAGTGGTGAGGAAATCATTCTATGTTGCGCAACTTATAAACAAAGGTCCTAGGAAGTCATTGTTCCAAGTATTCATCTTTCATCAGACCTATCATTGAGTACAATGCCCCCCTCGGTATGTACATAACCAGGCATATCCAACAATTGGAACATCCTCACTAAAAGAATACAGGGTGTAAGTAATATGTCCTTTGCAAATTGCCTCAAGGACCTATCCCTGTATTCTGGCTCCTATAGGCTTTTGAGGGGAGATCTATGCCTGGCATACAGGCCATTGTCAGATCCCACTCTTAGACCTCCTGCATAACCACAAAACAAACAGCACCAGAATTACCCATTGTAAAGACTTAAACCTTGCCTGTGATATAAAGAGGACCTGCTGGACCGATAGCTATGTATCCCAGAGAATACCCCATCTATGGAACAGGCTCCCCATCCATGTGAAGCAGGGCTCCTCCCTAACCCAATTCAAGTGCAACTTGTATAATTGGATGGGAAACCAGAAATTCATCTCTGGTTTGGCACCTATGTCTCTAATGGACAGAGGTAACCTGTAAATGGTTAATCTTCCACGCCCATGTTTACACTTATCAAGGGTATCAGAACTTGTCAGAGATTTCAGATGCATGGCTAGGCTTAAAAAGGCCCTTGTGGTCATTAGCCTAGTAAACACCTATGAACTTATGAACCTATGAACCTATGGGAGGTCAGCAGTTTGGATTCAGATGAGGATGCAGTGCAACTGACCCAATGTTTGCAGTGAGACAGATAGTTGAGATGAAGCTAGAGATGATGAAAGAGTATAACTGGGCATTTCTAGACTAGGAGAAAGCATATAACAAGGTCCAAAAAAGCTGATTTGGGCAGTACTGCCATTGCTCAAAGTCCCCGAATTGATAGAATTAGTGCAGGCTAGGTACAAGGACCTAATTACTCAAGTACGAACAGTGTTCTCTTATTAAGGAGGTCCCAGAGGGAGAGGGTGTACATAACGGTTCAGCTCTGATCCTACTGCTGTTCATACTGGTGATGAACTACATTAGCAAACAGATTGGAGGGGACAGATCAACAAAGTTTCCATATGCAAATGATGAGGCGTTACAGTCAGACTCTGAGGAAGAACTTCAGCAAAGGACAGGGGAATGGAATGCAAAATTGAAGGCATGTGGGATGAAACTACGTACAAATAATACTGCAGTAATGATAGCAAATAGGGGAAATCAGAAGAAGCTGAGAATTGAGATAGAAAGGAAGATATTGGAACAAGTTAAAAGCTTCAAGTATCTGGGAGTAGTGGTTGAGGAGAAGGGAAGTCTGAATGAAGACGTCAAAGCTAGAATCAGAGGGGCTGCAGCCAACTGGCATGGAATGTCAGGTGTAGTGTATGACAGAAGAATGGAAAAGAGATACTGAAAGGCAAAGTGTACAAAACAGGGGTGCAACCAGTTCCACTGCATGGTATCAAAACATCTGCAGTAAAGGCAGAGCAGATGAGGAAGCTAGAAGTGATGGAAATGAAGTGCCTGAGACTGGTGATAGGATGCACACTGTGAGACAGTCAAAGAAATGAGGACATAACACAAGATGCAAAAGTATTTCCAATTTCAGAAAAGATCAAAGAGAACATATTATGGTGGCTTGGGCACATGTGCAGAAAAGCAGAAGACAATCTGGGGAAGAAGATTTGGGACAGACAAGAAGAAGGTAAGAAGAAATTAAGGTGTCCAACAAAGAAGTGGATGGATTGTGTGAGAGATCTGTGGCAGTCAGGCAGGAGAATAGCATTGCATTGAGAGAGAGATGGCGAAGATTAATATGACACCCTGTCCCCATGTAGAAAATGGGAAAAAAGGTGGGGTCGGTGATAATGAATGGGGAATTAGGAAACTGCTGATTCACAAGGATGATTACAGTATTAGGTATAGGGGAAACAACTTGTTTAACTAAGAGGATATTTTAGAATTTGACCTTTTCCAGCAAAATGAGAGGTGTTTAGAGAGACAAGGTTGTATAGGTCATAGGTTCACAGGTACTTACTAGACTACTGACCTGTGAGGAGTGTCTGAAGCCCACCCATGCAGTCCCAAAAAGTTTATAGCCCTGTATTATAAGTAAAATAACCCAAAACCCTTTTGTTTTGAATATTAATAGCTCACAGCCCAGATATTTACATTTTACTCCTATTAATAAGAGACAAGATGCTAAACCAGGGCTGAATTTGTGGTTTCCTATCCATTCATCCATATTACACGTGAACAGAGTAAGACACATACTTTCTTTATGTAAAGAAAATGATTCCAGAGAAGTGGTATTTTTTGTGATTCATATATATATATATATATATATATATATATATATATATATATATATATATATATATCCAACATGTTCTATTTATGTTGCAGAAAATATTAAGCTCTCTGTAAGGGGTATATATGCCACCACTGGACATTCAGATGTGCAGTAGGTCTGACAATATTGGGTTAGTCAAGTTTCTGTAAGGAAGGCAGAGATCACCTCTCAATAGGCTGTAAGATACCAGTAGGAGGGACAGGGCTTTGAAATAGTCACTGTAGCATTTATGATTTAGGCTCTTGATTTTCTTAATGAGAAAATGCTGTGGTTGTTGAAGTTGCATCAGTTATTTGGACAGGTATATACTGAGGGTGGAATTATACTCAATGATCAGTAAAATACAATGGAATGATCACATCCCTAGACCTGGATGCCATGCCCTTAATAATAATAAGCTGTGTGACATATACTCTCTGGGCCAGTAATCAAGGAGCCTGAATCCTCAACACTGACACTGGAGAGGGATGTTCACTTGGAATACAAATGGATACACTCAGTATTTCCAGATGCAGACCTCCCTGCATTAAGCACAGTTTCCCTTAAGAGCACACAGGGAATACACTCAGCCCTGGGCCTGGCTTTCTCTATCTGTCTCGCTCCAGCTCCCCAGTAAGACTCCATGCTGGTACAGCTGCAGAGTTAAGTCCTCAGCCAAGTGCCCAAGCCAAGTCCTCCACCACTTTCTCTGTGAAACCAGTGCTTTGTGTCCCTGCTCCAAGTAGCTGACACACACATTCTTTGAGGTTTCATTTTCACACACATACATACACACAAGCCTGGGAAAGGCTGGCACAGATTACCTGCTCTACCAACTTTACCTAGACTATAAGGTAGATTCACTGCTACCAGTCAGCTACTATAAGACTCTTAAAAGGGTATCCAATTATACTGAGTAAACTTAATTTTAATGCAAATGGTAATGTTGACCAAACAGCAATGCTTTCAGGAGTGGCCAGAGTTATCACCAAATAAATATATGCAAACACTCTCAAAACTTAAATATTTTCTAAAAAGGAGCAGCCACAATGAAAACTTTTAATATGTTTAATAATAAGTAATAAAAGAATAAGAAAATAATATCTTTTTACAGTAAACACCAGAGTTTCAATCACAGGAAATATTAAAAATAACACAGCTAGAAAGATTCACACAGTTACAGAAAAACATTACTTAAATATTCTCACTATATTTCCTGACTAATCTCAAGAGTACTAGTCCATAGTCACATACTAGTGCAAGGAAGATGAAGTGGGTGAGTGGTTTCCCTCCTTTGCCAGGTTCCAAGAACAGACTGCCAAAAGACTTCAGTCTCCTCTAATATTGAAACATTATTTCTGTACAGAATGACATCACATACATCTGATCACCTGACTTCTGGTTCCTGCACTATCACCAACTCTAGAAGCTGCCAGGATTTTAGCACCTACATATCAATAACACAGACATGAGAGCATTGCTCAGATCTGGTGCAGCTGCTGGAAGTCATAAAAGCATAAAACACTTCACTACTCCCTACAGGAGCTAATGAACCATACTTCTTACAGACATTGTCTCTCTTGTTTCATTCAAAACTGTGAGATAACATCTTTATGGCCTATGCCCAGTAGTTTAATTTTCTTACTATTTTTGATGTTTGAGATTAACCTCTTCTTTCCCAGTATCCTCTGTCAAAACATATACATTTAATTCAGTTACAATAATACATGTACATTTCATTTTCTTCCAGCAGTGCACACTGTTGATACATTTTAACACAAGCAACTTTATGAATACATGTTTAAACACAACCATCTGTGAAAATCCATTTGATACACAAATACATATAATTCTTTACAAAACTTCAGTTATATGTTACACGTCCACTGCCCTTCTTCTCCTGACATGGCTGGCAGTACCTCCTATCATCACAAGCTGCACAATGAAGAAGCACTTTCTTACAATAGTGGATAGATGATGATTGAAGTACAGTTCATTGTCTATGTAGGTTCCCAGGTCCATACCTACAGGATCAATTTTCCAGAGGTGCTTTGTTGATGTGAAAATTACAGGGGATGTCCTGCTTGTTAAGGAATACTATTACATATTTTATGGCATTTAGTTTTAGGCCATGTTTTTTACACCAGCTTTGGAGGATCTTGGTGTTTTCTGGACAGTTTATGATGGCACCAAGTTTACAGCCATCTGTAAACTTGGTCAACCATAAATCCTTAACACTGGCTTTGACCTTCAAGAAGTAAATACCATTGAAGAGTAGCCCAAAAACTGAACCCTGTGGTACACTGTTAATGACAGGTCTTTTGGACAAGGTACAGCTGCCCATCTTAATTTCATGGGTTCTATTATTGAGCCTGTTTGCTATCCAGTGAGTTACATAGGGATTTATATTTAGCTGTGTGTGTTTATCAAATATAACTGACTGTAAGATGGCGTTCTGTGCCTTTGCAAAGTCTAGATATGTAGTGTGTACCAGTTTTCCCTCATCCATTGCTTCAGTAACCCAACAAACAAAATGACGAATTAAGTAGGCAGGATCTGCCTTTGACAGAACCGAACTTGCTAAGGTCACAAGTTTGCAGGTTGTCTATGTCCTTATTTATTAATTCCATAATGATCCTTTCCATAGCCTTAAAGATGAGACTAGTCATACTTACGAGTCTATAATTACCTGGACTTGTTGATGCCCCAGCTTTGTGCATGGAGATGACTGTTGTTGTGCCTCATTCATCTGCCAAAAAGCCTGTTTGGAGGTGATACTTTATAGCTTCTGTGGAGGGGGTGGCTGACAGGTCCTGTTTCGGGCTGACTAGTAGGCATCCTGGTGTATTATCTGACTCCCATACATAAAGTGTTCTTAGCCTTGGATAGTGTTTGAGTACTTGCTCTTGGAAGACTTGGTGGAAGGTGATGGTGGTGTGTGGTCTGAGAATGCTGGGCAAGGGGGGTATGATTAGAGTTAAATTTATCTGCTACAGATTAGTTATGTCTGAGTATGTGATATTATGAACTATTAACTCTGCACAGTCTGAACATTATTTCTGAGGTTTCTAACATATTTGAAAAAGGCTTGTATGAGGACTACATACAAGTCTAGAAAGAATTATGGGCCAAGGGTAAACTAGAGGATGTCCTATAGTTAGCTATTATATGATAACATGTTTTGTTAATGGTAAGTTGGGCATAATGAGTTCCGGGTCATTATCCTATATAATAAGTCCAGAGGTGTATTTTGTTTTACAAATATAGAGATAGCACCACTTTTAGTTCCTTCTTCTAGTGCACCTGGCCTGAGCACATGGTAGGCATAGAAACCTTGCAGTGATGCGTAACTCTCAATGGTCTTCAACCAGGTGTTCATAATGATGCATATATCAATGGTATCCCAGGGTAAGGAGTACATGTAGGAAGTGGAGTGGAGTTTTTTTTTTTTTTTTTGAGGTTCCTACTACTGAACAGCAATACCTTTATGTTATCCAGATTCTGTTTTGTTATGTTGGGAGCTTTTGAAGAATGACAGTGCATAAAAAGCCACTACAGAGTACACAAGGTATTTGCTAATATAGGAAAGACTTGGGGGATTAGGTGCAGGCCATCCTTGGCAAAATTGTTAAGATTATATACCATCTCCTCCCAGGCTGATATATATATTGGACCCCCTTTAAATTTCACCAGAAACTAAGTCAGTTGTTGAAGTCAATAATCTTTCATTTGCATTGTTACATCATTCCTGGTGAAGGTAAAATGCTCTTCAAGACTAGGTTCATACCTGCCTAGAATGCATATTCCAAGAAATCCATCATGCTTCTCTTCATATAGTTCAGGGATGTATGTCTCAGGTCATTTATTCTCACATGTCCTTAGGTTCATGGGTTTGTACAAGGCTAGCTGCCTTTGCAGACCATTAAATATGGACAGGGGTGAGATTTATTTTACTTGGACAGTGAGTCTGCTCAAGAGACGTAGTATCATCTGTGAGATACACTGTTCCTCCAAATCATTCTGTTAAATTTACATCCCTGGGCCAAGGATTTCTGATGCCAGTACTACGAATATGTCATATTTGTACTCATGGTACCAGGACTTGAGTGCGTACATGATGTAGTGAATCTTGGCCCCCGAAAGGCAATTGACCATGATCCTCTCCTTGCTCCGCCTGGTGACTTGGGCATCAGTGTGTCTCACTATGGAATCACCTATAACTAGAACGTGGGCTTTTGAGTTCAGACACTGTGAGCTATAAATGCATTTTGTGTAGAAGGAATAGTGTGTTGTGTGTTACTGACATCCTATGTGTAGTGCCTGTATGTGAATGCTTTGCCTCCAGTAAAATTGTATAGCTACATTTCTCACACATTGTGTCAGCTTGTTTGAGGATTAGGTGGTTGCCAGTTAGTTAACATGAGTCAATTGCTACATTTACTCAAGATGCCCATTTTGACAAAGCTGTCTGCCTAGATAGCTGGAAAGTGTAAATCCATGGTTCCTGACGTTTACTAACATGAGTTGCAGGGGGGGGGAGGCTGGCAAGAGTGGCATGGGAGCTGATTTTCCAGAGTGCTGTCTATCTAAAGCAAACAATATATGTCAGCATATGAAGCTTAATGTGTTTGTTAGGTCACACAGTGGTTCTTTGTGCAACCGTTGACTATTTTAAAGACTAGAAATTTATGGGCAAGGCTGTACAGGGAAAGTTAAGGTTCTATATGGCTATGTTTTTACAGTGAATGGTTAAACACTACTGCATGATGAGTGGCAGTGTAGAAAAGCAAGCAACTTATAACAGCAAAGAAAAACATCAAATGGACTCACTGGCCAATAGCAAGACAGAAATGCAAGGTTCCACAAGCAGCCAGGGTCCTAGAAATGACTTAGTTCTTCCTCCTCTAACTAGAGTTTAAACAAAGTAATTCTGTATCAGATCACAATAAATACCAGCAATAAGTGCAGAGTTATTTTAGTAACTCTGTAAGAAATGCAATATAACTTATCCTAGATGCTTCTAGACTGGTAGAAAGTCAAATCTAGTGTTGAGCAGTATTAATCAGTACGTAAAAGACCAGGTTGGGGAGAGGAATAGACGATAGAATGAGGAGGGTACCATCAGGCAGCTCGGTCTCCCAACACTGAAATGTTTGGTCTTATAAATTACTCCCAAAGAGCATTACTTTGCAAAATTAGCCATGGACATACCTTTCTACTGCCCAGAATTTCATATTTCAGATTTTTTTTTTGCCTCACATTTTTCATCTGTTCCTCATCAAATGTGTTTGTGTGTGTGTGTGTGTGTGTGTGTGTGTGTGTGTGTGTGTGTGTGTGTGTGTGTGTGTGTCTATGTGTGTGTGCGTGTGTGATTCTGGCAACTCAGTGCGGGTTGCAGTCACTAAAAGATTACAGACAACTGAGTTTCAGACTTCATATAGAGAAAATGCATGTGACTGGAAAACGTGTTTTTCTAACAACTTTCTAAGTTTATAACATCAGTGTTTAAAATCTGTCCCTAGTATTGGCTCTTTTGTCCTACCATTATTTATGTTTTTGTCCAGTTTGCTCTAAGAGGTTGAACAGTATGACCAATGAGCAGTAAACCCTGAAAAAATGCACCCCTCTATGATTGCAATGAGGATCAGCAGTGGCAGATGGTAAAGTAGTCCATAATAAACTTATTATGGACATCAGCACAAGGTCCTTCTGAGCCTACACCTTCTGCACATTATTAAGTTGCCTAACAGGTTTGATCATTTTAACAGGATATTGACCTTTCATAAAGGAATGGCTGTGGTTATTTATTTCATGAAACCGCATATATATATATATATATATATATATATTTTTTTTTTTTTTTTTTTTTTCCTGGGCATAGCCATCACGGGACAATGTCCCATCTCTTGACAACATAACAGCTAGCATTGCATTTCATTTCGCTACCACTTCTTTTCCCACTCTCCAGCTCTCTGTAGCCATAAGGCTGTAGTCTTTGTTATGTGGAGTGATGCAGTGTTGCTGTTGCATCGAAGAAGGCTTCAATTCTCCACAGAACCTGACTTTTCAGTAAAGATCCAGAACGGACTTCTACTTAACACCATCTGGTTTTGTTCTAGCAAGTCTAACAGGTTGAAATATTTCCTTCTTGAACAACACAAGTATGCAAATCAGACATATCTGAGCTATGAGTTATAACAATTGCAATTGTGTTTAAATTTGTTGAGACAAATTAGCAATATGCACAAGGTCCAGTCTTAGAAGGAACTAGTGTTGCTATCCATGAGTTAAGGTTTATTCTGCACCCTCCTACCACCTCATTTGTAATGTAGAAAATGAGTATTTGTTTTTTCTTCACATAACGATAACCAAGAGAAAATTATAGTATGGTGAAACAGAAGTAGAAAGGTTCAAAACGTCCTTTATTTGTCCGGGGGAGGGGGTTGCTTCCAGCATAAAACAGCAACTTTGCATAAATATCCATTTATGATCTTCTGGTCATGATTCTATGCATTAAGGATGATTAAATGACTACTACATTTTGGGAAACTCATTAAATGTTAATATAGACACATGAAAAAATTGCCAGTATATAATTGTTTTCATAAGTCATCAGGTAAGAATATGAAAGAATATTTGAAACAATGGTTTGCTTCTTACAGATGCAGATGGGTGTTTCTATTGTGATTATGTCCAACAGACAAATTAAGTTAAGTAAATGTATTTTTTCAACTGCAAAATCTTGCAGCTTGCATTTCTGTTAAATAGTGCCCCTACTAAAACAAGTAAATAATCAAATAGTTATATGGGTAAATAAATAAATCAATAATAACAACAGTCTAGTCTTTATTCTCTGTCACGTACAAAAAAAAAAAAAACAGGAACTAAAGTCTGCATGTCTTTCCATAAGGACTTGGTTTCATCCGACATATCATCAGGTGGTGATGGACATCCATGGAATCTAGCAAATGCTCCTGGTTGTTAGTCTAGGCCTGAAAGAAGACACATACATGGATACCCTGGTTTAAAGTAGTTCATTTGTAACTGTAGGTATAAAAGAAGGACTGGTCCTCAGAATAACTTTACTGTTGTAAAGGACAAATAAAGATGTAGAATGGAAGCATTTGAAGTTTCCTTATTGACTTAAATAAAAGAGATGCATTAAATGAACGATCTTGGCTTTCCTCACATATATAATACCTCATCAGGGTGTGCACTGATTTCTCCGCAGCACGCAATGCCTGGGCTCCATCTCTATATGGGTCATATAAATCAGTGCTCTGCCTCAGCTGACAAAAATAAAATAAGTAGCAAAATAAAATAAAATAAAATATTACACAACTCTAATACTTAAAGCACTTAATTATGTTTCACTGGGTTATTTATAGAAAAAAGTGGACTGAAAACAGACTGACAGTGCAAATAAATCAATGAGCTTTGATTGAATTTACTTATATCATCCACTGCTCTCAGACCAGTAAAAGGCATTAACACCAAGCATATAGAGTCAGTAGGTATAAACAGATAAACAGATTACTAACATTCACTGACATTCTTCCTTGACAAACAAAAAAAAATAGAAATGATGGTTCCCCAGTACATACTGATAAAGTTTTCACTACGAAACAGATGACCCAGGATGGGAGGCTGAAACACAGACTAGTGGAGTCATCTTGGTGGGTGAGCTTGCTACAATGGCCTCCCTATTCAAGGGGAATACAGATTGTCTGATCCATGTGTGTGTGTGTGTGTGTGTGTGTGTGTGTGTGTGTGTGTGTGTGTGTGTGTGTGTGTGTGTGTGTGTGTGTGTGTGTGTGTGCGTGCGTGCGTGCGTGCGTGTGTGTGTGTGTGTGTGTGTGTGTGTGTGTGTTTCTATCTGTCTGCATATAGGTCTGTATGTATGTATGTATATATACATATACAGTGGATATAAAAAGTTTACACACCCCTGTTAAAATACCAGGTTTTTGTGATATAAAAAATGAGAAAATCATTTCAAAACTTTTCCCACCTTTAATGTAACATATAACCTGTACAATTCAAATGAAAAACAAACAAATCTGTTAGGGGAAAAATATAAAAAAATAAAAAAATACAATAAGCTGATTGCATAAGTGTCTGCCACTGGCCAGAATCATTTTCTTTGTATGTGGGTTTCAATGCAATTTCAATAAATGTGAGTTTCATGAGCAGAGAAGTTTATTGTTGCTCATGCTGAAGTCTGTTTTCATTGTGAGCCTGTATTATTTTGTTTAGCAAATGGCTATTAGTGTTAGGGCAGTAACATCTGAAATAAACATTTTAAATTGAATCCACAGATGGGGAGAAGTGACCAATTAATGGGACAAAGGAATGGCTGCGGGGGGGGGGGGGGTATTGATCAACTACCCTGCCTAGAGCCACATTTGACCATGATTTGGCTCTGTTCAGCACCAAAGAAACTATGTTCAAGTACTACAAGTGAATAAGAACTGCAGAAAAAACATCTTCCATATCTGAGAATGATGAATAATGCTGCAGGATATCAAACATGGATCCATGTGTATCAATTTTGGCAACAGTTTTGCCATTTTTCTAACAATTATAGACATAAACACTTTATGATTGCAGTTTAAAATTGAAGTGGGCTGTTATGAAACTTCTATGAAACTGGGTTGGATGGGTCTTTACTATCTTTAGGTGTTACAGCCACCACAGCTTTCTAAAAGGATATTGATGTTTCCCCTCCTGTTTCTTTATCACTTTTTCCCCTCCTAGCTTCTAGCTTCCATCAGAATACCATCTATTCCTGGAGATTTCCCTGCAGATTGATTATATTTCACCGTTTTTATCTCATCTCCTCCCCTCCTCCCTTAACTGTTAATTATTAAGCCTCTTCTACCTCTAACCTTAGCATACTTAACTCTTCCATTAATATTTTTATTTGTGCTTTTTCTTGATTTCCACATTCATTTGCTTTATAAAATTTTGATTCTCCTTATTCTGCGATACTTTTCAAACCCTCTAAAACATTCTTGCTACTTCTTAACCGTATCTTTGTCTTTATTTTTACCCAGTTTTTAAAACCCACTTTAATGTTATCCCACCCAATAGATATAACTTCTAAAGCAGTTTCTATCTTCCCTAGTAATTCTCAAACAATTTCCTCTACACATTCCTTAAATTCCTCTCTTTTTAAAAGGTGGTTGGAGAAGCACCAATGCCTTATTTTTACTTTATTACCAAGCACTTTTATCTTAGTTGTTATTGGTGCATGATCTGAAATAATTATTGGCTGTGTGTCGAAGCTTTCAACTAAATGCACATGCTCCTGTGAAATATAATATCAAATCTAGTCTAGCCCTGTTTTTGAACCTTGGTGAATAATATGTAAATTCTGTCTGAGATCCTACTGCTGAATTCATGTCTTCCATACCAAGTATTTTCATAAATTTCTTCAGAAGTCTACCCAGATGTATCTTCCATCCATCCATCCTCAACCCCTTTTCCCATTTTACGCATGTGGTCAGGGTGTCACTTCCGCAGTAACAATCATCTTGTGCCAAGGTTTGCACCACTGTGTGGCTAGCTGCTATGGTAGATTATTCACACCACTCAATCGCACACACACTCTCGCCTATGGCCAACTTAGTGTGCCCAGTCCACCTACTGAATGTCTTTGGAATGTAGGAGGAAACCGGAGAACCCAGAGGAAACCCACTTGCAAATGATGTTTCAGTCCTCACCTCTAAGTAATATTCCCTGCTGATTATTTCTCCCCATATTTTCTTAATCTCCATAATAGCAGTTTAGGTGGAATATAAATCATGCTAGTATAATCATCCGTCCTTGCCAGCAGGAGCTTACTACCACAAATCTATTATTGCTATGCTTTCTTCCTCTTCTATCATTATTGGAGCTCCTCTAACAATTAGTATAAGTACACCCCTTTTCCTTTGTCAATGATTCTCTGCTGAATACACACCCTGGAATCCTTTCTTATAGGTTCATAGGTTCATAGGTAGGTACTAGGCTATCTTCCCAAGGGCATTTATAAGCCTAGCCAGAATGTGTTGGCTTTCACCTCCCTTTTAAATTAGTTTCCTGAGCCTCTATCTAGCAGGGCTATTGAATTGACCTACGGGGTGAATTTACGATTTCCCATCCACTCGTCAAGATTTCTCTTAAGAGTGTCAGTGAGGGGCTCTGCCTAACATAAACTGGGATTCTATTACAGGGCGAGGGAAGTCTCTGGGACAGGAATCTATCCCTCCAGCATGTCCTGTTTATTGTTGTTTTGAGGTTTAATTCACTGGCGCGTGTGGCTCTAAGAGATTTGTTTTTTTTTTTGAGGTGAAACATGTCCATTAATTCAGGGTTGGAAATGGCCTTATACGTCAGGCAGAGATCACCTCTGAGCAGGCTGTAAGCAACTGAGTAGAGCTGGAGTTTCTTTAGTCAAACTGCATAGGGCATCTGTTTGAGGCCCATGATCCTCTTGGTGAGGTACTTCTGTGGCCTTTCCAGCTGTTGCAGGTATCGAGTAAGGTACATTCCAAATGGGGCATTGTACTCTATTATGGGCCTAATGAGTGATGAGTAGAGGGGCACAATGACCTCTCTTGATCTAGATGTGAACCCTTTCATGATTAGGTAGGCTACATAGAAGGAATTTCTATCCACTTTGGCAATGTGATTATCAAAGGAGAGGTTGCTATCTACCTGGGTCCCCAGGTCCCTAATTACACCTTCCGTACTTAGTGGATTACCATATATGTGATAATTCATGGGCACTTTGTTTTTCCCAAAGGGGATGACTATGCATTTTTTAGCATTTAGCTTGAGGCCATGGTTGTGACACCAGGTATCTGTCTCTGTGAGACCCTTCTGCAGGATGTCTGTGTCAGTCAGAGAGTCGATTATGGCCCCCAGTTTGCAGTCATCTGCGAACTTGGTCAGCCATAGTCCTCCCGTGCTTGCCTGTACCTCAGAGAAGTATATATCGAACAGGAGGGGTCCCAGGACTGAGCCCTGTGGGACGCCACTTGTGACTGGTTTAGAGTCGGACATGGCACCTGCAACTCTGACTATGTGTGTTCTATCCGTGAGCCAGTTGGCAACCCATCTCATGACATAGGGATTAATGTTCAAGCTGGTGAGCTTATCTATGATGCCAGAGTGGGGAATGGTTTTGAAGGTCTTAGCGAGGTCCAGGTAGGCTGTGTGGACTACCTTTTCTTCATCTATGGCCTTGGTAACTGTTTCAAAGAAGTCAACTAGGTTTAGGAGGCATGATCTACCTTTAACAAAGCCGAATTGGGTAGCGTCCAGTGTCTGGAGGTTCCTAATGTCTTTGTTTATGAGATCCATGATGATTCGCTCTATAGCCTTGCAGACCAGGCTAGTCAGGCTTATAGGGTGATAGTTCCCAGGTTCTGTTGTGGCACCACCTTTGTTGAGCGGGATGATTGTTGCTGTACGCCATTCTTCGGGTACGTAGCCTGTTGTAAGGCTGAGTTTGAACAGTGAATTTAGGTGAGGGCTTAGTTCATTTTGGAGCTCGTGTAAGACGCAGCCTGGGATACCATCCGATCCCACTGATGCTGTGTTTTAAGCTTTGGAGAGAGCTGTTTTTACCTGCTTGTCTGTGATGTCAGGTGCTCTGCATTCTTCTGAGATGGACACGGGTCTTTTTGGGGGTGAGGGGGAGGGGTAAAGTTTGCACTTAACCTGTCAGCCAGGATGTTGGCAATGTCAGTTGGTTCAGTGCATTTTTTGCCATTTTGCACTAGCTCAGAGCATATCTGAGAGTTTCCACCTAGATTACTGACATAGTTAAAGAAGGCTTTACAATTATCTTTAAAGTCTTTGGCAATTTTTCTTTCGAAACTGGCCTTGGATGATTTTATGAGGGATCATTGTTTCTTGCTAATATTGATCAGTGATGCCTTTCCTTTTTGGGATTTTGCTCTATCGTGTAGTAGTTTCCTCCTTCTGTTGTATAGCTTATTTATAGCCGGGGACCACCAGATTGGTTTCCTCTTTTTGGAGGAGTGAGTCTTGGTTTTACTTGGGATGGCTCAATCCATGCATTCCTGTAGGTGCTCATAGAATGCATTTGTAAAGGATTCTGTGGTTTGGGAAGCATTATCCTTTAGCAAGGGGGCTTGGAAACTTTCCACCTCGGTCTTGAGAAGTGAGAAGTTGGCTTTTGAAAAGTTTTTCATAGTGGTTTCCTTGATCGGGGGTCGGATCGGGATGTGGATGTCCAGTGTGATTAGTTTATGATCTGATCTTGCCAGCGAGGGGTTTACCTCTGGTGTGGAGCACTGATCCCCCATGTTGGTGATGATCAGGTCCAATATGTTGTCACCTCTTGTGAGCATGGTGACCAGCTGTTCCAGGGTGTTTGAATTTATAAACTCTAGGAAGCATTGGGCAAAGGAGTTTGTACTTGAGTAGTTATCCCAGTCAATGTTTGGGTAGTTGAAATCTCCCAGTATCATGGTGTTTGGTAGGACCTTTATATTTTCCAATGTTCACAGGAATGCTGAGTGGAGGTCCTGAGACAAGTTAGGTGATCTGTAGCAAGCTATAATCTGAAAAGCAGCTTTGCCCACCGTTAGTTGCACATGGATGGTCTCTGAGGCCACGTGCTGTGCTACTAACCTGGAGGTGTGGGTATCCTTTATGAAAATGGATACACCCACTCCTTTTGTATTTCTGTCCGGGTTCTGAGGCCGAAAGGTATGGTATGAGTTGTAGCCTGGTAGTGCTGGGGTGCTCTCTGGAGCCTTGAACCAGGTTTCTGTTACTGCATAGATATCGATTTTCTCCATGCTAAGGAGTGCCTCGAGTGTGTGCATTTTGAGCTTTAGACTTCTGGCATTGAGTAGCATTACCCTCAGTTTTTGGTTACTTGTGTTGTTTAGGGAGATGGGTTTTTCTTTTGAGCTTTGCCTAAAAAGGCATTATAGGAGTGGCAAGAGCCTTGGCCAGTATTCAAAAGCCTAAGGGCGACAGGTGCAAGCCATCTCTGGCGAAGCAGCGTGGCTTCTCAAGCATGTCGTCCCAGGCTGACAGACACTGGATCACCTTTGAACGACACCAATAGCTTAGCCAATTGTTAAAACTGATCATTTTTTCTTTATATTGTGGCATCATTCTTGGTGAGGGCAAGATGTTACTCATGGTCAGGGTCATACCGGCCTGGGCTACATGATCAGAGAGCTCCTCTATGTCTCTTTTTATGTAGTCCAGGGACGTACATTTCAGGTCATTCACACCAACATGTACAATGACAGAGTTATATTTGTATTTGTTTTGGAGTGACCTGAATGCTTGTGTTATGTGGCAGATCCTGGCACCCGACAGGCAGCTTACAGTAACCTTCTCCTTGTTCAATCTAGTGAGTAGAACGTCAGTGTGCCTGACAATAGCGTCACCTATTACTAGTGTATTGGGTGTGTTGTTAAGCCTTAAGGGCTGTGGTTGCATGGCACACTGACTCTGTGAAGTATCTGATACGTGGTTGTTGTTTGAGGGTGGAGGTTGCTTGGATGTCTGCTTTGGAGGTCTCTGCTGCTTAGGCAGATTTTTATTTAGAGCCTCCGAGTATGTTTTCTTGTATTTGTGTGTAATGTTTGCTGGTGCATGTATGACTGGTGTATGTGAGACTGGAAGTGTGGTTTAAGTGTTTCCCTTCTCCTCCTGACTGGCTGTTCCAGCCTTGGGTTGAGAGATCTTGGCCTCCAGTTTGGCTGTATAATTGCATCTCTCACAGACATTTGGTTTGTTGGAAGGAGGAGAGGGTTGTCTGTGTACATAAGGCAATTGTAACATTGCCTCAAGATTCCCAGATTCACCAGCTGGACTGGAGAGTATACCTGAAACTGCCTTTTGGACATGCCTGTATGGGTAAATGAACTGTTTTACTGATTGTCCAGTAGGGACGAATAGGGAGCCTTATACTACTGTATAGTAAAGGGGAGGTGAAGTGTTAGCATTTATTAGTGCTTACTGAGAGCTTGGAGCAAGTGCTGGTCTGTAAAAGGAAAGTTAGAGTGCTTTATTTGAGAGTTTGACTAGTTCTAAGGGAAAAATTGAAGAGCAGACTTCGTGGAGCCTGGAATAGTTTAACCATAGCTAACCGGCGCTGCGCCATGCGTAAAATGTGCAAATGTGGGTTTTAAGGCAGGGAGATGAAAGAGATAGGAATTAGCCCAAAACGGCTAATAAACTACTAGTTGCTGGGCTGAGACCACTCCTCCAGGGACAGATAGGCTGCTCAAAGCTCCCCACTCTCACTGGTGAACAGAGAAACTTCCTCCTATCCAAGTAAGGATATGGGCAACACAGATACTTATACCACAGTCCTGAATTCAGCAGAACCTGAAAACTGGACTAGACTAGCTTAGAAAAAGCAGGAAACAAGAATTTTTTTTTTGTTTTTTTCCTTTTTTTGGCAGAAAATACACTAAACTTTCACAAAAAAAAAACACTTTAAATGCTTATAACAGGCTAGCACACTTTAGTGTGTAGCCTAAACAGTTAAACACAAACAGAAATTCACATGCTCCTAATGTGTCTTCTATAACATTTCTCTTTGCAATCTGCATTCCTTAGTATAATTCAATACTCTTACCTTTATGTCTATATCTGTAAGGCCATTCATGTTAGTATGTAGCCTACAACAGTTAAACAGAAGAAAAACAAACTTAAACATCTTTAAAAAGTGCTAACAGCAAACAACAGTTTAGTATGCAGCAAGGAAGGTTTTTTAAAGCTCAGAAATGCTAGAAATCACTTTTTCGGTGAAACTAGCAGTCACAGGAGAAAATGCAGAGAAAAAATACTTATATCAATTGAAAGTCTCTCTTTTGTCACTCTGCTGCTTGTAGTACTCTGCAGGACACCACGAGGAGCTTGGCTGAGTAGTATACAAGCAAAAAAACATACAAATGTGGGTTTTAAGGCAGGAAGATGAAAGAGATAGGAATTAGCCCAAAACGGCCAATAAACTACTAGTTGCTGGGCTGAGACCACTCCTCCAGGGACAGATAGGCTGCTCAAAGCTCCCCACTCTCACTGGTGAACAGAGAAACTTCCTTCTATCCAAGTAAGGATATGGGCAACACAGGAACTTATACCACAGCCCTGAATTCAGCAGAACCTGAAAACTGGACTAGACTAGCTTAGAAAAGGTGGGAAACAAGAATATTTTTTTGTTTTTTTTTTTTCTTTTTTTGGCAGAAAATACACTAAACTTTCACAGAAAACACTTTAAATGCTTATAACAGGCTAGCGCACTTTAGTGTGTAGCCTAAACAGTTAAACACAAACAGAAATTCACATGCTCCTAATGTGTCTTCTGTAGCATTGCTCTTTGCAATCTGCATTCCTTAATATAATTCAATACTCTTACCTTTTTGTCTATATCTGTGAGGCCATTCATGTTGCAAAATAATATATTTAGTGTAGCTATTATAAGAAGTTATTATTTCCACCTATTATGTATGACAGCTTTTTAAATGTCTATTTCGAGTGTTTCTGTTACTTGCACCTAATTATGTTTGGCAGGTTGATCCTTTATACAGTTGTTTCCTGTTATCTCCGTTTGAACCTATGTCACATTTCACTTTTTGTTTTATTGAAATCGCCCAAAAATAAGCACCCCCACCCCCATTACACCTTCAGAACCTATTAAATTAAAACAAACACACAGGTATGTACATCTTCAAAGTACCTAACCTAAAGTCAGGTTATCCATGCTAAGATGCATGTTACAGCCTGTGACCCTACTTACATTAATTGCTGTCTGTTCTTGTCTTATCTGTATTCCCCTCCCAAATGTAAAAAATAAATTATATGCTTTCAGAAAACATTTACCCAATATTTACCATCATATCCCAGTTCTTAAAAGATTCAGACTTTTTTAAGATTTTCTGTATCTGGGTTACATTTTCAGTACTCTGTCTTACCCTTCAGGTTATCTGCAGCTCCAAGGGTGTTCACAAAGTATCTTGCTCGAGTGATAGCTTATTGACACTTGCAAGGCATTCACAGCTTTCTGTATTTAGGCAAATTCCTTATGTTTGCAGACTCTTTTTCAAAATGTCAGAAATCTCTTGCCTAGGTAAAGGACCTCCTTTTCATTCTGGGCTTCTAGGTGAATTTAAAGAAATCTCTCATTCCTTCTCAAAGGATAGCATTTTTGGCATGCCTTCTGGATGCAACCCTCATGATGGTGTTTCTCTCTCAGGACAAAGTAGATCATTACAAAGAAAAGTTTCTGAATTTCTCCAACCAGTATCTGACTTTATCTAGGGAATATCTCACAATTCCTGGTTTTATGACATCTATAATTCATGTGATTCATCTAGCCAATACTTCACATGAGACAAATTCAGTTGTTCTTCAGATCAGTTTGGGCCCAACACCAGCAATCTTTTTTTTTTACTACTGAACAATTATTTCTTAGTCCAGGTCTCCCCTTCTCCCTTGCAGCTCCTACTCAGTCTAAAACCACAGATGCCTCTGATTTTGCTTGGGGTAAAAGTTCACGGTCTGTGGAACAAACAAAAGAGACAAAACATAAATATGAAAGAATGATAGCAATGAATGTCCTAAAAACTCTAAAACATTTTTAGTCTCCAAGACCTCTGCTAATAATCCCAGACAACACCACAGTGATGTGGTACATAACAAACAAGGGAAAAGCAGATATTACCCCCTATGCAGACAGATAAGATATGGTAGTCTGGGACCCAGCAACCCAGCAGGACCTTTCCCTTCAGGCTACCTACGTTCTGTCTAAACAAGAACAGGACAGACCCTATAGAATGGAAACTGAAGCCAGGGGTCTTCCTGGAATTGGTCCAAGTGTGAGGAACTCCTCAAATAGATCTGTTTGCGTTCATTCATTATAGACATTTAAAGAATTTCTGCTATATGTTTCCCTGCAACCAGATGTGGATGACAGATACCTTCTCATTCCCATAGACAGGAGTGTTCCTATTTGCCTTTTCACCCTTTCCACTAACAACAAGGGTCATTGTAAAGATTCTGAAGGACTCCCAAAAGATAGCTGTGGTGACTCACTTTTCACCCAGGCAACAGTGGTTCTCCCTTCTATTGAAAAATGGCCAAGTGGGATCACCGCACACATCCTCACAGAATGGACTTATTCATAAAAGACAGGGGTTGTTTGATACACCACAACTTGAAATGTATTCAGTTGATGCCTGGATGATAGAGTTTTAATGCATTTAGGCACCCGTTTTCTGAGGTTGTGCAGCAGGTGTTAAAGGAGGCTAAGAAACCTACTACTAGGAAATCATATATGGGTAACTGGAAACGATTTTCTAATTGGTAACAAACTAAGAACCAGGACATTTTTAAAGCCTGTATGCCTCTGGTTCTACAGTATTTGTATGCATTATTATCCTCTGGCCTTTCTTACTCTTCTGTAAGGATTTACCTATCAGATTGCCTACCGATAGGTCTCTCTTCTACCCAGCCTCAAGTTGAAGATTTTTTTAAATGGGATTTACATATCCATTCACCTAAAAGACAGGTCTTCGCAACTGAGTTTTATTCTGGATAAATTTACACTTTTTTCCTATTGAATAAGTTCATCAGTTTGAACTGAAGTTGTTAACTTGGAAAACAGTGTTACTTATTGGTCTGACATCTCCAAGATGAGAATGTGACTTACGAGCTCGTATAGTGAGTCAACCTTATCTCATTTTTCAAAAGGATCAAAGAAGGGAGAAAAAGATTTTACATACCCTGCATGTCCAAAGACAACTCAGTTACTATCTTCATAGGACTATAACCTTCATGAGTTCAGCTCAACTGTTTATTTCCTCTGAAGGTAGGAAGGTAGGATCAATGTCAAACAGGCAATTTTCAAACGGTAGTCTCATATTATTATTTTTTTGTTATTCTCACCAAAACAGTCAGTTTCAGTCAAGATCACAGTCCATTCTGTCAGGGCTTTGGCTTCTTCTGTTGCTTCTTGGAAAGGGGTGGACTCTGGGAAGTATTCTGCAGACAGCAATTTGGAACTCTGTGCACACTTTACAAAGCACTACAAACTAGATTACTTTTCCAGGTCTACAGCAGGTTTTGCTAGCACTATTCTCCAAAGGTCCTGTGCTCTGACTCCTCCTCTGCTACCCATTCCATCAAAGCTCTTGTGGTCTACAAGATGTAGTCATCTTAGACTATTGCAACAATACTCTAATGATGAACATACTACAGTTGTTAACTGCAAATGATCAAATACATCACTATTGCAGTTGCTGCCTCTCTCTCTCTCTCTCTCTCTCTCTCTCCAGACCCCAATATTTTACCATTTTTTTCCCTTTATATTGCAAGGGTGTGGAAGTATATGCTCTTCTGCATATAGTTTACTTTTTTTTCTTTCATTAGCCATCCTTACTTTGAGGCAAGAAAGCTCTGAAGGGATGGTACCCTAAACACTAGCCTTCCTTAAGCCTATTGGCAGTTAAGGCATGTGGAAGGTGCCTTAAAGCTTGGATGCTAGCCATTTGTCACATCCATGGTAGGATATAGCCAGTGGAGCTTAGGTTGATCCATATGAACATTACTGTTATGGTAAGTTTGCTTATGCAACTGTACTTTTCTAATGGAAGATTTAATTCAGGCATGGAAAGTTAAACCACTGAAGGCTGATCTGGCACTACACATGCTAATAGTCAGATTTCATCTCAAATAATTTACTTATTTAGTTAAATGCACTTCTTTAGTTGGAAAGTCAGATTGAGCAAAGAACTGTTTTCATTGAAGACATAGGGAAAAAAGCTCCACATAACAGTTAGGATAACAAAGTTTCATAGACAACACAATACACATAGTAACAATAGTAATAATTTAGATAAAAGGAAGTTGATAAACCTACACATTAAGGGTTTTGTATGATTAAAATGAATTCATTAGACTCATAGCAGAAAGAAATTTATTGCATTATACGATAAATAAAGGTTTTGAAGGTAATGTAGTATGCTTGCATATGGGGGTTGGAGTTAATGTGGAGTTGTACATTTCTTACTGAGTGAAATAGTGTTGCAAAATATTCAAGAAAGACAGTAATATCAATAGTGAAGACATACAACAGTGATAAGGAGACTATGAAAAGTGATTATATTAGGATAAGATATAGACGTAATAAAAAATAAAATGTGTGGAAATGTAGAACACAAATAATAATCCCATGAGAAGGATAACATATATGAAACACATCTGTGAATGTAAATATAGAACTAGGTAAGAAGGAGTACAACCTTGTAAATGGTACTGTTTAAGCTGAAATGAACATGAACATAGTTGTAAGTCAGCCAGGTATTCTTTTAGTTGAGATTTAAATGTTTTTTAGATTGTTTAAATGTTTCAGGAAGAAGGGAATAGAGTTCTAGATCTTGGAGACATTGTTAGAACAGTGCATCCTTAGCAGTAGTACTTGATGGTAAGGGATTAGTAGTGATTTGCCCCTTGAGCAGGAGGCTCTGGTTGAAGTGTCTCATTGGAAGGTATCTAGTAAAGTTGGACAGTTATCAGGTATATAAATAAGAGTCATTGTGTCATGTTTTCGTCTGTCGTCTCTACTTACCCTTTTCTTTCTTTCTCTTTGTGTCTCTGTTTCTCTCTGATTCAGCAGGTAAAACAAAGATTGATTCATGAGTCAGACGACAAGCGAACAGAGCCAGTTAAGCACGTAATCATAACTGAGAAGCTAAAGCTTAAGTACCTATTTAAACAATGTATCAGAAGTAGTCTTAGCCCTACACTTTGGTATCTTCAGAGCTGTCTTATGGTCAAGGATAGAATCATAATTTTACAGTGGACTTTGGGTGATGAGGTGGCACAGCAGGTAGCATTGTCACCTCACAGGAAGAGGTTCTCTGGTTCAATTCCTGGCTGGGATAACTTCTGTGTGGAGTCTGCATTTCTTCCCTGTTTTCACGTGAGTTGTCTTTGGGTGCTTCAGTTTCCAGCCACATTCCAAAGATGTGCAGTAGGTGGACTGGAAACTCCAAATTAGCCATAGATATGAGTTCACGTGTGAGTGTGCGCTACTGAAAAATTGCCAAGGGAGAACTAGTCACCTTGCAGTGGGAACATTGGCTCTAGATGATGGTAACTGCTGATGTGATACCCCGACCCCATGTACAGAAATGGGGAAAAAGGAGTTATGGACAGATGGTTGATTCACAGATATTCTGAGTGGCATATTCTAGCTTTCATGATTTTTATTCACAGGATGGATTAGGTAGTTCTCCCTCCTCATTGTTTATAATCTGGAAAGATGGAGAGAGAGAACATAGTGGAAATAAAACTTAGGGGTGCAACTTTTCACATAGTTCTGGAATAATCTGTTGTTGAACCCTCTTTAATAGTTACCAATGTCACCATTGTTCACTTAGATAAAGCATTACTTTTTGTTTAATTTGATATCTTGGTTTTAATCCTAATAATCTTTGTTGGATTTATACTTCACAAAAAGTCATGAAAAGTTAAAAGATACAGTAGGGGTTTACAAGGTAGAAATACAGAAAAATATAGTATTTGCGCTTCATTAGTTTGTGATTTTAAAATTGGTAGGCCCTAAAATATACTGATTTGCTTGCCATGCTGACATAGTTTCATTTTTACAGCCAATGTCTGTGCCTCCCTGGTACAGTTTTATGGGGACAGGAAGTAGTCTGCAGGGAGATTTAATGTGGTAGTGCCTTTTCGCTGGCCTTTTATGATAACATTGTGATTTTATATTTTTTTACTGTCTCTGGAAAGAGCTTCAGTCTCTCTTTTGCAATGATGGCTTTTGATTTTTGATTGAATGATACGTTTGAAAAGACATCTTATTTAGTAATTTTACAAGACTCAAAGGTATTCCAAGCCACATATTTTAATTGAGGCTAGTCCCATGTGATTGATGACACATAGGTAAAAAGGCTGACTACATGCTTAGGTGTATTTTTTAACTGAATCTTTGCCTAGAATCCTTGACCTGTTTAACTTTTTCTTAATGTTGTAAAATTCTGAAACATAGTCATATCTTTCTTAATTTAGACTGCCTTCACAATATTGCAGATTATAAGTTAAACAGACAAGTAAATTAGTGATAATTCATAAAAAAAAAATTGTGAGCAGAAAATCTATGGAAATAAATTCAAACATAAAACAGAGAGTAATATTTAAACAATGCACTTTTGTATGTGTCAGTCCTACACAGAAAAAAAATGCAAAGAAATAAAAGCATTTTGTGATAAGAAAAAAAAAAATTCATGGAATTTTCCTTTAAATGAGCATCTCAGACTGCTTAGTTGTTTATGTTAATCTGTTCAAATTTTATCTGATACCTATGACTGAAGCATCTGTTCATTGTCAGTCATCATGTGGTACAATAAAACATGACCAAATGCAATTGTTCAAGTATATCAGTTAATATGTACTGGCTATACAAAACATTTTATAATATGCAAATGATGCAAAGAAAGATTATTATCTTACCAACTAATGCATCTCCCAGCATAACCCTGTAGTGACCCCTACACTGTTTGACACTGTATGCAGCTACTATTCCATTCATATTACATGCAGACTTCATTAGTAAAGCAACATGTACAGCAGAATAACTGGACTGACTGCAGTGGGATGGCCTGGGGCTCACCATGACAAATGAAATCACCAACCCTTCCAGTACCTGCTGTACAGAAACTGGTGTACAGAGTTAAATGGAGGTTTTAATAAAGCCTTGCATACTCATGCAGCCATACTGTGGTCAGCAAGAAAGGAACTGGACTAAGTCAGGGCCATTCTTGTAGAGCATGTTGTGCTGTAGCCACATCCTTTGACCATTCAGTGTTCTTGTTCATTGGCTGGCACATTAGTAAAATCATGAAGAACTGGTAAGGTGTATACCGTCTTCTAGCTGTCAGTGCTACAGTGGTGCCATAGAGGACTCCTGCATCATGAAGTAGTTCCATATCCTTAAAATATCATTGAATCTCTAACACACCAGTGCTGATGCCAATAAATTTCAATTGGTCTTTGTTGTAGCTCAAAGCAAAAGTGCTCAGACATAGACCCTAGCAAACCTGATGCAGGGACATCTTAGTAAACAGGTATTCTAAGTTAAAAGTATGAATTCACAAAATACTTGCCTGGTAATTGCATACTTCTTTTTTCATGGAAGGATGTCTGATTATTTGGTTCTAAAGTACTTCTTTATTTAATTCTAACTCCTACAATAATTCAGTAGTACATACCTCACCATGCAACAGCCTCTTTTTAGTGTCACAGCAGTGTTTTACAAGTAGAGGGTCTTTCTGAAAACAATGTTTTCACAGTTATGGATATAGAACTCACTAATTTCTAAAGTTCAGTCAGACAGCAATAAAAATGGAAAACAGCACCTAGCAAAGAAATGTGTGGAGTCATTAATACAAATTTGCATGATTTTGTGTAATTTGGCAAAAAGCAGCAGTGAGAACCATTACAGGCCAAGTGAAAGGTGTCCATATAGTCCTGTTCAGTGCAATATTTTGAAAGTGTGAAAATGGTTTGATAAAATAACTACATTTTCAATAATTTTGAAGTATTCGTTTTAATATGAATGGAATATACAATGTTAAATTGAAAGGTAAATAAAAAAAACTTATAGGGTGCATTTCTAAGCAATACCACTGGGTGACAGTACTGTACAAGACATTTTAAGAAATGTAAGGTTTAAATTGTACACAGTATTATTGAAATGTTGAATTCTTTTCACATTTTCTTATTTATTTGCATTCAGAGAAAGTGAAGTGTTTCTCATGTTCATAATACACCTGGTAATTATTTTATGTGCAGCAGCAATATCACTGCTAGTACACCACAGGGCAAACAACAGTATTATGATGTGATCTTTAGTGTTGTTCTGAGCTAAGCAGTTATGCTGACCTTTCCTTAAAAGCTGTGTCAGTAATAAAGCCAAAGCAACAACTGCTGCAAGCATTCATTTATTTATTTATTGCTTTACACAATACAGTAATTCTAAATGTCTTAAAATGGCTTTTCCTTCTATTTATACCTTGCATTTTTAGCCCTTTCTTTTTTATATAGGAAAAACAGGCATACCTCTTAACTGTCCAAATCTTCACAGACTATCCAGATTGTTTGGATCACATTTTTGTTCTGTTCCTTATAAAGTCTATGGCTTTCTCACAAACCATTCAGGAATGAGGACATTAAATAAGGACATAGGAGTGAGTTTCAAAATTCACATCCTTTAGAAAATAGGGTTGCCACATTTTGAAATGCCCAAAGTGGGACATTTTTTGTAGAAATGTCAGATTTTGCAGGGCAAAACAAACCCACGGCCAGTACAAGGGACAGAACGTCACTTTTTTGCCTAAATAAAAGCTTATTCTTGTAGCATTTTAGTTGCTTATAACATGTACGTGTTTCAGATACAAAATAACTGTTTTATGTAACTATTAAACAAAATATAGAAAAATATTTGTCCTAAAATCTCAGGACATTTGCCATTTTTTCAATTTTTTTGCAGGACACAACTGCCCAGAGAGGGACTATCCCTCGCAAAGTGGGACACGTGGTAACTCTATCAGAAAATGCATGCTAAGGCAAAATCTATTATACTAACTACTTTTTTTAAAGTTTATAGGAGAATATGTTTCAAATCTGTTCCTGATTTTAGGCCTTCATCCAGATTTCTTGCCCTTAGAGGTTGAGAGGTATATAAATAGTAAAATGAAAACATTGAGTGTTGAACCCATGCAGCCCAGAAACCACAAATAAACAAAGAAATGTGTCACGTTGCATCAAAGGTTGGGGCTAAAATAACACTGGAACATGTCTCAAAAAAAGTTTTCAAATTTAAAGAATAAAGCTTAGAAATACTTTTTTGGAGAAGTTTTCCAGCATTATTTCACCTCCAACCTTTCACACATTTCTTTGGTTATTTGATGTATAAAATCTGGCACAACTGTGACTTGCTGCCTATGGTGTTGGCACTGCTTTAATCCAGAAGGTCCTATATATGTATATTAAATCACACTGAGTCAATTTATGCACTATAGTCAATACTGTCATTACTGTATCTATCCAGTTGTGGGCTGACAGATTTTTCAGTGAGGTACAGTGATGCTCCCTGGAATTGGAAAGTAAGGTAGAGCTGCATATTGTCCATAATTTGTTAATGTTACATGACAACATCAAGCAAACAACTGGAAAGGTGTATTGCAATTTGGACATCAGAGGAAGAAGAAAGAGTAGGATCCAACAAGACCTCCAAATATGTAAAATATTAGATCAAAGGTAAAGGTCTTTTCTCTGGGTCAGATATATGGACTTCACTAGAATTCATTAGTCTTTAAATTGCAGATACTAGCCATAAAGTGTCTTTCTAGTGGTGATTATAACTGGTGCCTTTGCAACCGGGAACAAAAGTAATTAAAATCACTTTAATTTTGACTGCAGTAAGGGGGATTGTTTTGAATTCTTTCACATGGATGAGATTGTTTGGTTACAGAGTGATCAGAAGATCTGCTAAGCAGACATGTATTAGCAATGAATAAGAGAAATGAAATAGGTCTCACCCAGCACAGAGGATTAGGATTGTGGATGTCTGTGTTAATCCCATTAAGTAATGGAAGAATTTCTGCCACTGATGCCTTGAAATGACAAGTTCAAAAGGTACATTTAGAACCATTTAACTGTTACCCCTCAAAACCCAATGGCTTTCAACCTTTTAAATATAAATCAACAAATCTTTTATGCTGTATCAGAGAGGATTTTTCTGTGCAATGCTATTCATAGTATGGCTATTAGTAATGAAAGTCAGAGTGCTGTGCTTTTTTATCGTTTTACTTTCTTTCTTATAATTAGACAGGTCTATGGTGTTCTAGACAGTTAATACTGATAATTATAATGCTGATTATAATCTGCACAGCTGTCAAAATATGGATGTCTTCCAACAGTATATAATATTGCTGCAGTCAGGTCAAATGATCTTCTTTTCAACTGTATGACTACCATATGTTATTTGAATTCTGTGACACAGTTTAGTAAATAGCTAATTCTAAACATTTGTTGTTTTGTTTTTCCACATTTTTTACTTTATTCACACAGTTGGTAATCTTGTTACGTGTTTTAAGAAATGAGCAAATTGTTGTTGAATATGTGTATTTAGCAGGCTTCATTTGTATTATTTCACACGTTTGACACCATTTATTCTAAGGAAGTACTGTTTAGTGTTGCTCAGATCAACTGATCTGGTTTGCAAACAAGAATGTCACTACAAATAAGAGAAAATGTGTCAAGTTGTTTACAACACATGAATTGGTACATTTTATAAACTCTTAACAAGGTATAAAGAGTCCTCAAATACCATTTGTCACCATTTTCAGCAAAGTCATTTGTTTAACAAGGTCTGTTGCAAAACAATCAAGTTAAGCTGCATGTGTATTCCTAACTATCACATTTTCTTGGCTGAATACATTTAAACATCTATTAATTGCATTCTGAAAAATCAGAAAAACAGGCATGAACAGATCATTCAGTCACTACAGTTAGTGAAAGCTTAACATGTTGCTTTTTATTGGTTTAAAAGCTTGTAGCAGTCTAAATTCGAACCTGGTGACTGCCTCAATAGTTTTTTTTTTTTTGCTAATATAAAATTACACTTATAATATAGCTAGTTCTGAAAATGGAGCACTTTTGACTAGAAATCACATTGTTGGAAACAATGTTGCTATCTGTATACTGTATCTTGTCCACAGAATGCAAATAAAGCTACATGTGAAACATATCTTTAAGTTATATTATTAAAGAATTGAAGCTGATGATCAGTGGGAAGAAATGCTATAAGAGACAATGGAAACACTCAGAGAGGGGAGTGAATTGCTATAAAATTCAATATATACACTAAGGAAGTGCTAGGTTTGTAATAACCCTCCAGGACATCATTAATGTATAGCTAGAACCCTCCTCTGTTATATAAGATGAGCTAATTACAAACATTGCATAAGTTTTAATTATATGAATCTGTTAGGTCACTGCCAGTACCACGAAGACTTTGGTACAGATACATAGAATAATGTGCAAATACACTCCTATTAAGAAAATTCTAATGTGGACTCTGCTTCATTCATTTCAAGCAGTATAATCTCTAAACAAGCTCTGAAAATAGGCCCCCTTTTTTCAGACTTGCAGTTCCTACTCTATGCCCAGCAAGACAGCATCCCCTGTCCATTTTCATAATTTGATTGAATGTTATTTAGTTCTGCCATGTGAATATAATAATTTAAATAAAACAATAACTATTGTTAAACATGTTCCAGAAACAGCCGGCACAAATGCAAATTGATCCTTTGTTGCTTAATGAAATAGGCTGCTGAGCTGGTGGATAAGGATCGCATGACAGTCAGAAGATAAAGGGGAAAAGGAACATTCCAGCTGAACTGACTGCTTCACAGACTTGAACATGATATCAAAGGTTCCAAGTCATCTTAATGAAAACAGTAGTGACCCACAGGCATGTTTACAGCAGCTGAACAACCTTTGCGAAAGGAAAAGAATATGGTTCTTTCTCACTGTCATAGTGAAGATCATTGCATTACACACATTACACTACAGAACAAACATAAGTGCAAACACCTTCAAATACGTATGAGGAGTAGATGCTGATAATGGCTGAGAACAGTAAGACAGAGTTAGAAAGTATATATTTGAAGCAGTCAAGGCTTTTCTATATAGCAGGTGTATTATGCTGATTATAAACCGATGAAAGAATACAAAAATAAGAGATAAACGCAGATATTTATGAATATATCGGTTGCATGAACTACTGGGTTTGCAATACATATTAAAGTGATGGACATTTTAAAACACTTTGTGTAAAATTAATTTCAAAAATAAAAAGTCTCACCATGAAGACGTATGCTGGAACAGAGCATTTTTACTGCATACTTACTCATTTAGTTAGCAGCACTGAAGTGCTGAATTATACATACTATAACATGACACTTCATCACAGTTCAAATGCATGCATCACAGTGCATCTTATTACCCTATGGTTATGTTGCCATGGTGCCAGGAAGGGGAAGCAGTGTGGAAGAAATTCCAAGAAGGACAAGTCTCCACTGGTCAATACAGGAATGTTTCAGTAGGAGGAGATGGGTCGCTCCATCTTTCTGGACACAGCACCTGAGCATAGACAAACACAGGTTTGTTACTTATGTACATCAGAGTGTAATACTCATTGTCAACCATTCTACTATACTGGTTTCCAGACTACAAAGCAATGCTTATTATGCAGTAATGTTGGTGATGTCAGTTCTGTCTCTTCCACTGCCATATCATCATACCATATAGAGTGTCACTGACACAATAGGTAGCACACTCACCTTTGGTGCAGAAGGCTGTGGGTTCTATATCCACACCAGGTAGATTGATTACTGGCATTGCAGTGCAGCATAAGAGGGGTGCTCTACTCCTGAGTGTGCCGTCTTTCGGATGAGATGTTAAACCAACGTCCCATCTACATAAGTTGGTGGTAGTTCAGTTGGATGTAAAAGATCCTACTGTACCTATTAAAAAGAATAGGGGAAGATCCCTGATGCCACAGTCAAATTTCCCTTAATAGTATAAATACCACCTCAGGTCTCCCCTGAAAAGAGGCTACAAGCATAGCGGGACTAACCTGGTCAACAAAGGATAAATGAAAAATAAAATAGCGTTCTATTTTACAAATCAACAAAAGGCATTTATGCTAGTTTGCATAGTTTCTCACTGTGGAACCTATTCTTCATGAATCCTGCCCTACAAGAATGACATAAATAGTATACATGCACTTAATCAGAATGACCATCAGTAGAGAGTTCAGCTTATACTGTGCAAGCATACGTCTCAACCTCTTAGTGCAAGAAATCTGGACAAAGCCTAAAATAATGGGGGAACAAATGCCCAAAAATAGGGAGAGATTTATAAAAGTTGCACTTATAAATTTAGAAAGGCTGCTAGAATAACAAAGTTTGTTTTAGCAGGCATGTTTTGTATGATATGAAATATATATATATATATATATATATATATATATATATATATATATATATATAAAAGTATATATTTGAAGCAGTCAAGGCTTTTCTATATAGCAGGTGTATTATGCTGATTATAAACCAATGAAACAATACAAAAATAAAAGATAGACACAGATATTTATGAATATATCTGTTGCATGAACTACTGGGTTTGCAATACATATTAAAGTGATGGACATTATAAAACACTTTGTGTAAAATTAATTTCAAAAATAAAAAGTCTCACCATGAAGACGTATGCTGGAACAGAGCATTTTTACTGCATACTTACTCATTTAGTTAGCAGCACTGAAGTGCTGAATTATACATACTATAACATGACACTTCATCACAGTTCAAATGCATGCATCACAGTGCATCTTATTACCCTATGGTTAAGTTGCCATGGTGCCAGAAAGGGGAAGCAGTGTGGAAGAAATTCCCAGATGGACAAGTCTCCACTGGCTAATACAGGAATGTTTCAGTAGGAGGAGATGGGTCGCTCCATCTTTCTGGACACAGCACCTGAGCATAAACAAACACAGATTTGCTACTTATGTACATCAGAGTGTAATACTCATTGTCAACCATTCTACTATACTGGTTTCCAGACTACAAAGCAATGCTTATTATGCAGTATTGTTGGTCATGTCAATTCTGTCTCTTCCACTGCCATATTATCATACCATATACAGTGTCACTGACACAATAGGTAGCACACTCACCTTTGGTGCAGAAGGCTGTGGGTTCTATTCCCACACCAGGTAGATTGATTACTGACATTGCAGTGCAGCATAAGAGGGGTGCTCTACTCCTGAGTGTGCCATCTTAAGGATGAGATGTTAAACCAAAGTCCAATCTACATAAGTCGGTGGTAGTTCATTTGGATGTAAAACATCCTACTGTACCTATTGAAAAGAATAGGGGAAGGTCCCTGATGTCACAGTCAAATTTCCCTTAATAGTATAAATACCACCTCAGGTCTCCCCTGAAAAGAGGCTACTAGCATAGTGGGACTAACCTGGTCAACAAAGGATAAATGAAAAATAAAATAGTGTTCTATTTTACAAATCAAATTTTAAGATTTTTAAAAGTTGCAGTTATAAATTTAGAAAGGCTGCTAGAATAACAAAGTTTGTTTTAGCAGGCATGTTCTGTATGATATGAAATCTAAAACTGAAATGTCTGTCATTCAGTGACTTCAGTCCTCAATGATTTCTCAGAAAACTACAAATTTTATGCGGAGCAGACCAAACATATGAGGCAAAAATGTGTACATTCTGCTAAAATCTGTATAGTTGAGAGGTATGTTACATGTAATGCTTAAAGAGAGAGGAAAGTATTGCCTCCTACATGGTGTGGCTACGTTAGCAGAAACCTGCATCGCATGACTGCTGCAACAGAATGTGACTGCAGTGGGTATGCATGATACCAACCAATTTACCCATAAGGAGGCCCACTTGGTGTAATGAGCAGTTAATCATGTTTATCACAAATAAATCAGGAAATTCATAGATAGCAGGTAGAGTCTAGTTATTTGTTTTTGAAAAAAAGCATGCAGGAGTATGAGTCTCAAACTATAACCAATGTAGTATGTGTTTTTGAAATGAATGTCAAAAAATTCACATCAGGAAGAAAAATTAAACTTGAGAGGTGAGTCTTAGCATCCATTCAGAAAACAGATAATATAATTAATTAAAACAATAAGTCATAGTTTATGCAGTGCATGGCCTCTTAGCTGCACCAATGTACTACAAGTTACAGAGAAGAAAGCGCAGAAGCAGACCTTGAAAGTTGTAACACACTAAGCTCTGTCACACAGACAGTGACCAATAGTTTTAGAAGATGTTAAACATTTCACTGTCCCTTATGTACTGCAGTACAGGACTCAATCATAATTCATAACAATCTTGAACATGCACACTAAATATAAAAAACATTCAAGCATCTGTAAGATGTCACAGTATAAATAAATTCCCAATGCTTCACAGGAAATATGCATTTATAAAAAGCAGGCGCTGACAGCAAACATGAGATTTTGGTGAAATAAAAACTGTTAGCTTAAAGTTTTAACAAATGTCTAATTACCCAAGTATGAAAAAAAACTTATATGACAGGCAACTGTGTCTTAAATTATGGTCCTTGTTTTAAAAATGACTTCCTTTTGAAAGGGGAATTGTTTACCTTAAACACTTATGACAGTCCCATTTTTCCTGGCATTGCTAAATCTTATTTCCAATTGGACTGTGAAAAAATGTCCAGATGCTGAAATCCTATAATATCACCTTCTTTTTATTTCCCTCTCTGGTCTTCTTATAATCATATTCCTATAAGCATGTGTTAGTTTTAAGGCTCTATAAATACTAAAAGATGATTTGCTAGGGGTCTAGATGGACATAAACTTAATATGTAAACAAGTTTCTATAACATCCTTTTGTTTACTACAATTAAAAATTCTAGAAATCCAGAATTATTGCCTGTTTTAAGGGCAATATTAAAATTAGGTGAAATATATACAGGCAATACCAAAAATCTTCCATAAAGAGGTTAGAAAATGTGCAATATAGCTTTACATGGAAAACAAATAACATGCAGCCTAAAAGGTGCCATCAACAATTATACTCTAGCCCTGTACTCCATAAAGCACTAAGGGTTAAATCCTAAAACAGTTGCTCTTATCTTTTCTCCTGTATCCATTGCACATTTTGGGGGCATTCTTCTGGATTCATTCTAGAGACTTGATGATTTTTTTCTTAATAGTTCTCAAAATATGGCCTAGTAAGGGACTTGTACAATGAAAACATTAATTCATTGCTCCTATAGTCTGTTCCCCTGTGGATCCACCACCATAACTATATTTACTGCTGTCACTACCCCTTCATTTCTTTGTTAGTCCAATATAGGTTTGATCAATACTTCTCAATCCTTTTTTTGCACAGTTCCTATCAATTATACTGCCTCATCACATCATTCCCACTAGGGCCATTGCAGTTCAAATGCATTACTTTGCATTTGTCTATTATGCTAAGCTCAGGCTCACTCCACTCCCCTACCCTACCCCATTCCCACACACCCCCACTTTCATTTCCTTTATTCTTCTCTACTCTCCACCAACTTAATTTGTGACCAATCTCCTCACCCTCCCAATTCTCTTTTTCCCTCACCCTCCCATATACCTAATCCCTTCCTACCATACTTCATTTCATATACCCTCCCCTAATCTCCTCCTCTCGAATCTGCCTTAGTCCCCTTCTCTGTCAATCACCTATCTCTCTTTAAACCTCCTACACCTTACTGCTCTTATGAATATTTACCAAATTATTCCCTACTATGTCACCTCACCACCTTCTTATCCCCTTTTTCCTCCTACTAGCATTATCTACTTCATACCTTTGCATTACATGACATCAACACCATCTCTCTCAAACAACCACCACCCTCATAACTACCTTCATGCACTTCTAATCTCTCCTCACCTATTTCCTATCTCTCCTACCACCCACTATTTAATTAAGACTTATCCTAGTGTTTCATTTAACACATTTACAAAACCCATAACTCCATGTACACTTCGCCTACTCTCCTTACTGACTGATTTCATTGCTATACTACTCCTGGATGGTGACATCCACCCCAACCCTGGACCACCCATCACCACCTCTTACAAGCAAACACCCCCCACCTCAACCCCCTTGATAAGGCCCCATAGCCACAGTCCATCTCCTAAATCCCTAACTATTTCTCTCTAAATATCCAAAGCATTGTTAACAAAACTACAGACTTGCACTTATGGATTCACCTCAACTCCTCCCACATCTTAACCCTCTCAGAAACCTGGTTAAATCCTCACATCTCTAGCTCAGAAATCATTCCCCCAGGCTACAATATCTTCCATGCAGACAGATCAAATAAAAGAGGTGGAGGTGTTGCTATCCTTTACGCCAACCAACTTACTCTCTCTCCACTCTCATTTTCCATACCTAGCTTTGCTCCTGCTGAAATATTAATAGTAAACTCTCACTTTAACCCCTATAAAAAAATTGTCATTGTATCCATCTAGATCCCCCCAGGGGACAACATCCCTATCCTTGAAAATGTTCTCTCCTGGCTCACCCTAAATGTTCATTATGAAAACATTATAATTGGTGACGTAATTATAGATTGGACCACTCTTTCTTCCTCATTTCCTACTCATAGTCTCAATCTGTATGGCTTCCACCAACTAATATCTTCCCCTACCAGGTCCAACAGAAGCTCTACTTCAGAATCTATAATAGACTGGATCCTTACTTCTCACCCCTGTCTCAACCATAACCCCTGCATTCTCCCTAAGTGACCACTCCCCTATTTATATCCATAGATACTCCCAACACCATCCCAAAGAACACTTTTACACAGAATGTCATGATCTGACTCACTTCAATCCAGACAATTTCATCTCCAACTTGTCCAACATAAACTGGTCCTTCCTTAAAAACCTCACCCTTAATGATGCTGTAACATTTTTCAGTACTCTATTTCTAGATGTACTAAACTCCATGACACATTCCAGGAAAATCAGTGTAAAATCAAAATGTGCTCCCTGGTTAACTAAGCAAACATGCTCTATCATGCATCAGAGGGATGATGCCTGGAAAAGTCAGGCCGGAAATAAAACTCTTCCCTTACTCCAACACTACAAGGAACTTAGAAACAGGTGTAAAAACTAGTTATCAGAGACAAAAAAAAAACTGTCTTTGCCTCCAACCAAAGTAGCCCACATAACAACCCTAAAAATTTTGGTCTACCATAAATAAAATCCTCCGACCTGGTAATCCTCCTATCCACAACCCATTCCCTCTCAATACTGCCTCAGAGATGGCTGCTTTTTAAATAATTACTTTATTGAAACAATCCAAAAACTAACTCCAAATAGCTCTTCTGTCTCCTCTCTACCATTACACCCCAGTCCTTCTTCCTCCAATACGTTCTCCCTACAACCAGTTTCCATTGCCTTCATCAAATCTCAACTAAATAAACATAAGCTCTGCCCTCCCTCTGTTGACAATCTACCTTCCTACTTTCTTAAAATTGCTGCCAATGCTATCTTTTACCCTGTCTCTATCCTTTTTAATCATTCTTTTACTGAATCTCTTGTCCCAGATGCATGGAAATCCTTTTATACAATCCCTTTTTACAAAGGAGGAAACTCCACTGACCCATCCAACTATTATTCTATTGATATACTATCCCCCCTTTCCAAATTTCTAGAAAAGTGTGTCCACACACAGCTACTTAAACACCTGCTAGATAATAACCTTCTTACTCTCACCCAACACAGCTTCAGTCCCCACCACAGTACATCAACAGCTCTACTCTATTTCACCCAAACAGTAGCAGAAGCCTGTGACAACAACCTATTAGTTTCCTGCTTATTCCTTGGCCTCTCCAAAGCATTTCATACTGTCTCTCACTCTGAACTGATAACAAAACTGTATGACCTTCATCTGTCCACCCCTCTTTAAGCTGGTTTTCTAGCTACTTATCTAATAGAAAACAATCTATATGCTGGAAAACTGTCACCTCCCCATTTCTTCCTGTTAACACCGGTGTCCCATAAGATTCTATACTGGGTCCTCTCTTGTTCAGTATTTTTACTAACAGTTTATCCTCTGCTACCAACCTCTTACAATATGCCAATGACTTGACCCTTATTACCACTGCCCACAGCATCCCAGAACTCCTTGCTCTTACCCAAGACACTTTTACATCCATCAAAACCTGGCTCACTGATAATCAACTAATTCTAAATCCAAAAAAATAAACGTCTACTTTTCCTTTCTAAAACACTGGCACCATACAAATCCACTTTCTCTATTACCTCCCTCAACAATACCACTATCAGACCAGAACCCCATACTAAATTACTTGGTGTTATAATTGATGATGAATTAAAACTCGACATACATATCCATCATTACATAAAAAACACAAGAAACTTGGTCTCCTGTACCGTAACCACAAACTGCTTTCACCCTCCACCAAACCCTCCCTGGTTCTGTCTCACCTATTATCCTGTCTTTTGCATGCAGCTCCAGTTTTTACTAACCTTCAGTCTTTACTTCTCTCTAAACTAGAGCAAACATACAATAAAATAGCTAGATTTGCCTCTAATCTCCCCTACATATCCCACCCCTGCCTCACCCTTAAATCATTACAATAGCCTGAATTCCCCAAACAACTGTTTCTTTCTCAACTGCATATCACACACTCAGTTCTTTATAATCCCACTTCTTGTCCCTCCATCTCTAATACTGTATCTCTATATAACCCTTGACGTCAACTTCGAACATCTGACAAACATCTTCTTAACATTTACAAACCGTCAAAAATATTGGTAAGTCCCTGTATAAATACTCTGTAGCTCACATCTGGAGCTCCCTTCCACTTAAAATAAGAGTATCCCCATAAGTTCCATTTTAAACTACAACTCACACATTACCTTCTTAAAACCTGGTCCTGCTCTTGCCAAGTTCCGACCTGATCTCTAACTGAGTTCTTCCTAAATTGTTCTTTTGATTACTTTAAGTTCATAGGTTCATAGGTGTGTAGTAGGCTAGTGGCCCTGGAGCCTATATAAGCCCAGCCCAAGAAGATTCCCTGGCATCATGCCTCCCAAAGTTTGTTCCAGAGTATGGGAAGTCTCTGGGTTAGGAACCTGTCCCTCCAGCATGTTCTGTTTATTGTGGTAATGAGGTTAAGGTCCCTGGAGCATGTGGCACGGATGGATTGACATTTTGTAGGTGTAGCATGGCTTTGTAGGTCAAGCCTCTAAGTAGACAATAACAGACAAAGTATAGCTGGAGTTTTTTGAGTCTGTCCACAGAGGGCATGTGTCTAAGGCCTAAGATCCTCTTAGTGAGGTATTTTTGTGGCCTTTCCAGTTGTTGTAGGTGTCTAGTGAGGTACATACCAAATGGGGCATTCTATAACAGGTCTAAGGAGTGACAAGTACAGAGGGATTATGACCTCTTTCTTCCTGGATGAGAAACCTTTTGTAATGAAATGTGCCACATAGAAGGACTTTCTAACTACAGTAGCAATCTGGTTATCAAAGGAGAGGTTGTGGTCAACTTGTGTCCCCAGGTCTCTAATCACACCTTCAGTGTTTAGTGGACTACCGCCTATGTGGTTGTTCATGGGCACCAAATTTTTCACAAAGGGAATGACAATGCACTTTTTGGCATTGAGCTTAAGGCCATGGTTCTGACATCAGTCATCGGTGTCAGTGAGGAGTTTTTGTAGAATGTCTACATCAGCTGGAGAATCAGTAATGGCTCCCAGTTTGCAATCATCTGTGAACTTGGTCAGCCAGAGTCCTTTTGTATTGGCTTGAACTTCAGAGACGTAGATGCCAAACAGGAGAGTTTTTCTCTCTTTTTATCCACCTTTCTTGCTCTTCTAACACTCCAATTTACAGTATATCTACAATCAGGTTCTTGTAAATATTCCTACTCAGGGTTTATCCTGCTGCTATTGCAGTGGATGTTTTGAAACTCATATATAAATATTTTGTCTTTGTTAATTTCATTTTATGTAAATGTTTCTTGTCAATATTACTATCGTAATTTTTAGTCTTTGTATTAATTACTGTTTTTTTATGGAATGCTTGCAATTGTAATTGGAGTTTTTCTCCTCGGGTCTCCATTGAAAATGGGCCTTTGGCACAACTGGATGAACTCAGTTAACAAATGACAATAAATAAAAACAAATAAATAAATGATCCAACATTGCAACTTTTCTGATTCTGCTAGTGAGTTTCTTCATTCCTGACATTACCCACCTCACAACAATCATGTCTGTCTAACCCTCCAACCATGCAGAAATCCTTTCCCCCAGACTTTGCTGTAACGCAGCCTCTCTGACCCTGTCACAACCTCTCCAATTTTCCTAGCAGCTGCAGGTGCTGGACTAAGTTACAGGGCTTGGTAAAGTCTAGATAGCCCATCCCTGTCAGCTTCGCCTGTAATCCAGTAAAAAGCGGTTTTCAGGTCTGACTGTCAATTCCTTCAGATCATGAACTCATGCTGGCTGCTGGCTGAAGAGTTTCCTGTAAGAAGGTAACTAGTATCTCCCTTGGCATCCATAAGTTTCCCTGCCACTGCTTGTAAGCCAATAGGCATTGTCATAATCTTATATCCAGGAATTATTCCTGTGATTTTTAGAGTAGATTCCAATCATTAATGTGATCCCTTGATTTTTTACTCTAATTAAAAAGCAGTTAATAAATCAAAATGACAATGTTATAACCAGTAAATGTAAGAATAAATACAAGTTGTGATTGGCTGGACTGTCATAAATGATAAATTCCATGAAAATCTCATGTTCCAATACTCAGTCCAAATGTGGGTTTTTCCAGTATGTTTCATAAATATGGAAAATCAGTTTTCCATCAAATAAGTCTGTAGTTCCCTAGATTTATCCTGTGGCTCCTGCTGCTCCCATCCCCTTGATCAATGATAAATACTTGTTTAGGCACTTCTGCATTCATCAGTGATCTACTAAAAATAACACTGGGGATCTAGCAGTACACCAGTGGGATGTCCGTGAATACAGGAGTTATCTCATCTAACCCTGTGCTTTATCTTCCCTACAGGCAGCTATTTCTAACCCTACTTCTCTTTTCTTCAGGATTTTGTAGACTGCTCTCCCAGAATGGTACATTCTTCATACTTTCCTTTGTAATGACCATATTAAAGTATTGCTTCAATATTTCTTTTTTTTCCCAGCCTTCCATGGTCTCCCTTCCATCTTTGCTCAGCCTATCTGGATCTCTCCCTGCCTTCTTCCTATATATATGTACGTGTGTGTATATACAGTTAAAAGAAATCCGTGCTCCCCTTCCTAGCCATTTTGATAAATCTCTTTTACTTTGCATATTGTAGCCCTCTATAACTTTCTTACCCTTGCTGTACTGTTTTCTCTAGTTCTTTTCAGCCTCTTCTATGCACTTTCTCCTTAATCTCTAGACTCTCATCTTGCCTTTTGCGCCTGTCCCTTTCTCTCTCACTCTTGCCCATAACCATTAATTTCTGACCTAGTCCCATGATTTGTTTAGTCGTAAAGCTTGCTACCAGTCCCCTATCTCATGTATGACCCTCTCCCTCAGCTCAGAATAATCCACTTCCCTAATATTCCACACCATTATCTTGGTATGTGAATGACACAGTGCCATGATTATTTCTGGCTATTGGTACATTCATCTGGACATATCTAAGACCCCATCTAGAATTTTCTCCTTTATGCTATAGTCCCATGTGATTTGAATGAATCCATCAAGGTCTGAAACTGTAGTCAGCTTCTGCTTGATCTCACTCTTAATACTTTGATTTTCCATAACTATTACCAACTTCCTTTAAACCCAGACCTTTATTCTGCCCTCCAGTCTATTGTCCATCTTTTTTCTTACATCTTGGGATCTTTACACTTTATCAGTCCATGTCCCTCTAGCTTAACCACCACAGCACTTTCCCCTAGGTTACGATCTTTCCCACTTCTTCCTACAATCTCTGACCTCATATTTGATTACCTCCTCTGGGAAGATCACTTTTTTGATCCTTCCTGCACTCTTCATACAAACCCTGTCAACTGTTCTGCCCCTTTAACTCCCTATCCCTTCCATCTGGTTGAGTGCCCCTCCTCAGCTACTTCCTTCCCGTTTTATCTTTGGTGTTAGCTCCTGCAAGACCACATTTGTTTCTGTCACCCCTTTATCATATGTAGCAGCTGTCTGCACCTGTCTGTCCACCTTGGCACCAGCTGTCTTTTTCATGGCTGCATCCTTCTTTTATTCTCTTCATTTTACTCTGCCACCTTGTTTGTCTGTATTCCTCTGATCCCTTCTTCCTATGTCCCTCTGCTGCTCTGTGCCTTTCTCTGCTATACTTTCATACTCTATGCTGTCTGCTGGTCTTCTGTTGCCTCCTCCTCCTATTTTTCACCCCTGTCTTCCTCTCTTTGATTTACTAACCAATGCACTACTATTTCTGGCTCCCATGTTTTCCATTGAATGTCCCCATTTTCCTACAGACCATATGCAACACTGTAGCTGATACACTCCCTGAGCACCTAACAAACCTTTTTTCCACTTTTCTCATTCATCTTGTAGTGTTCCTTTTATGTTGACCAGTCATTGAATCCCTACCTTCCCTATTGTTTTTATTATTATTATTTTTATTGCCAATATTTTGTTATTTTGCTGTTGTCATTTTCTCATTATGGCTGCTGTTGATATTTACTGATATAACTTTTTCGTACATTGACAGGCATTTCTAGTCTGTCTATCTATTAAACGGTGATTATGTGTTGAAGATCCAAGCATACATATATGTTTATTCTAATCTCACTTTGACACTATTCACAGAGTTTACTAAGTAAGTATGGAATGAAAGTAAATTGTCAGGCTTTTATTCTATACTGCATATGGACTATACATGTATATATGGACAGTTTAGAGTCATTTCTCCCCCTATATCATAACTTTGGGATGTAGGAGGAAACCAGAGTACCCAAAGTAAATCCAAGTGAACACAGGAGAACAGATAATCATCACTTTACCTTGAAATGCCTTACCCATTTTCACAGAGAAAATGTGTATTGGTATCTGTTTCTAGAGAGGGAGGTTCACAGGCCTTTTATCAGAAGGCAATTCAGACCCACTAATGATGGATTTATTGCACATCAGTAAGTCCACTGGCATAAGAAATAGCCATTCTAGGAATTTAAACCTCTTCTGCTACATCAGCAGAATGATGTGAAATAACAGGTATATCTCACAGGGGATATCTTTGCTCTGGAACAGACTCCTTATCCACATACAACAAAGTACACCCCCGTCCATATTCAAGTGCAACTTGGATCTATGGATGGGACACAGAATATTTACCCCAGAACAACCTACTGTACTACTAATGGACAGATGCAGCTTCTAAATGCTTTATCCCATGCATGGATCCCCTCAAATCACCTACAGTATGATTCCATTTATTTTTGTTAGGGTTAATAAATAATTGGCAAACATGGGATGGGTAAGGCCAATCTCTAACCAAATGGGATAATTTAAGTCAAGCACCAAAAAGGAAATTGTCTAGGCTTAAAATGGCCCACATGGGCAGCCAGCCTAGTACTTACCTATCTGCTTAGTTCTGCTCAAATATCGAGAATCTTACACAAAGTATGAAGTTGTTTTTTCCCCTTAAACCTTATATTAGAAGTTAAAAATGAAAAAGATAGTAATAGAAAATAACAGTCATTAAGTGTATTTGTCCACTTATTTTAAGATTTACAAGCATGATAACCTCATAAACTGTCCTTTCGCCACAGAAATGGAGATTTTGAAGCAAATGCTTTTGGGTATGCAATATCCAGATACTTTGACTAATGATGTTTCTGAGGTTTTGTAGAAAAATAATGTTTCCTTTGCTCTCCTACTTAGGAGCCCATTGGTTGTAAATTGTAAGCTGTAAGGCTAAGGTCATCTGGTATTATGATAAACTAATGTTTCTTGGTTGTGCAATGGACTATTTATCTATTTAAAGTATTATTAAACACCATTGACACATTTTAGTTCTACAGTGGGCACATTCAACAAACAAGGTATGAGTCCTATTTTTACCTATAAATGTGGATTTAACATTAAAAGATGGCTAGAAATGAAGGGCAATAGTCAAATATCCAACCACCCCTGTATGAATCGTCATGTATGAGTCATGTATATTAATGCAGATATATTAACACTGAGAAGTTTGTTACATTTGGAAAAACAGACCCTGCATCTCTAATGTCCACTTTAACTGTAATAGTATAAAGGAGATAGACGTGGATATATATATATATATATATATATATATATATATATATATATATATATATAGCTCTATGTCAGATGATCAAATTTTCAGAAACTTGAAATTCATATGGTTGAGACCATATGATCGAGTTTCCGAAAACTCAAACATCAAAAAAAAAAAAAAAAAACCACACAAATCTACATTTTTTTTTGTTTTTGCAAGGAGGTAAGCCACTTGAACCCCCCCATGTGGGGGGCTACATCACCCACAACCCATGCAAATTAAATATACCAAATCTGAGATTGCACTACAGTAAGGAAAAGGGTAAATTTCCCAATCTGTACTATACTGTACTCTCCATTCAAAAGCTTTGAGTTTTCAAAGACTCGATCATATGGTGTCGACCATATGAATTTCAAGTATCTGAAAACTCAATCAACTGATAAAGACCCATATAAAAAGATATATATATATATATATATATATATATATATATATATATATAAGTTCGACCATCTGAAGGGGACCCATATATATATATATATATATATATATATATATATATATATATATATAAACTGTCTATCATGATCCATTTTATTTCTGGAAGAGAGAAAACGCTTTGAAAAAATTTATTTTCCATTATTATGATATTAAAAAGAAAGCTACACTTAATTAATAGGTCAGGCACAGTATGTGGTATACAAATTTTAGCAAGTTTTTACTTTTTAATTTAAAAAAAATTGACAAACAATTGAGAAATGTGAATGGTGAGATTATTTACTGTTTGGAATTGGTTTGGCAAATTCTATATGAGGCTGACAAACCACTGAGGTTAAATTATTACATATCTATTATGAGTGTATTGAGAATTAAATGCAAGATTAGATTAATTTGATTGGTTTATTAAATGTCACATGATATTGTAATTTGTGTTTAAAATAATGGATATTTTTTTACTTTTTTCCTGTGCTGTATGGATGAAAGCATTTAATTTTTATTAAACTGATTATGCAAAATGTGGGCTCTTGATTATTTATTAATATTCAAAATAGACCTAACAAATCTTACCACAAAACCATATTAACTATAGTCAGAAACTGCTAATGAGCAATTTTATCAAACATCTTGCTAACATCATATGAAATAATAGCTGTATTCAGCTCTTCATTTACCATGGCAATCATCTTCATAATTAAAAAGTATTAAACTGTTAATGTTTTTTCAATTATTTAACTGCATAGACTCATTTCTCAACAAACAAATACAAGACAATATCTACTCTTAAATGTAACATTTTAGCTAATGATTTATGGTACAAATTCAGTAAAGATATTAGTCTCCAATTTTTTAAACACTTTCTGTCATCCTTATTCCTTGTAAATTGAATAATCCTCTCTTACAAATTGTTACCCAAGCATATCCTTCATAAATCTTTCATTGTACTTATTTACCACGTACTGCAACTGACAGTCACTAAGTTTTGAATAAAATTTATATGAAAGACCATGTGGTCCTGACACGGCATCCAATTTAATATGCATGTTTTACCTCCTATAAAAACGTCACATTCTAAATTCAATATAAAATCAAGCTCAGTTGCCTAATTTTCCAGCAATGCCCATGTACCCCTTACTTTTTAACCCAAATCTCTCAACAAAGTCCTGCTCATAAACAAACTTAAGAGTATATATATATATATATATATATATATATATATATATATATATATATATATATATCTCCATTCCATCACTAACTATAGGAGAACCACCTCTTTACTTTCCTTTATCAAAAATCTTTGATTTCTTAAGCATGCCTTCATTCTTTCCAGATTCATATTATAGATCATCTTTTTGTCAACATAACCACTTCACTATAAAATTTTCAGTCATCAATACGTTATCCATCTTTCGCTTTTCTCTCTGAAAAATACTGCTTACAAGCATCTTTAAATGTTTACCGGCAGTCTGACAATTATTCATAAAGTTCCCTCATTGCCATATGATCTTTGGGTCTATATTATGATATTGCACGTTCAGAAGAGCGAATGGCCCATAATCGACCCCATGTAAGCGAAAGCTTACAATGTCGGAACCTCAGAACAGCAATTTTTTTCCATGGGAAAAAAAAAATCACTGTTCCGAAACAAATAAAAAAAACTGTAAAACATTACATAATGGGGGGCTTTGCCCCCCTACTTAAATATACCAACTCCGAGATCGCACTATAATGCTGAAAATGACAAAGTAGCGAAAGCAGCCAAGCGACTTCTTTCCCAGGGAAAGAATTCGCTGAAAAGCCGCTTCACTATTTTGCCTTTTCGCACTTTTCAGTTCGACAAAGATGCTTTCGACAACCTGCGTCTGTGACAGCATAATAGGAAACCATGATCTCTCTCTATAACACCTGAAAATACTCCACCCCTTTTACCTAAAGCATTATCTCATCACCCTTTATAACTTATGGCCCTTGCTGTAAGTATAAGTACCCCAACATCAGAAAAATATATATAAAAACAAATAACCTAAACCTTTCAAAATTATGTATAATAGTTAAAATTACCCTTATACAATTGTTTTCATAGGATATAATTTCATTCTACTAAAGATTTCCCATAGAATTCTTAAACTCTATCTACTTTATTTTCTTATCTTCCAGCTGAGTATTAATGTCGCCCACCCAACCGGCAATAAGTAAGCTTCCAACTTCCTATCTTCTTTTCATTTTACTAGTGTACAATGTTAAATGAATATCATCTACCCACAATTCCCAACTCAGTATGTTTCCTGGCTCAGTGACCAAAATATGTAGAATCATAACTAGTATTTTACTTGTGATCAAAATCATCACTCCTGAACTTGTCTGTTCACCAAAGGATAATATCAGATACACTCCTCATCTAACCTTAATCCTTTCTCTCTCTCTCTCTCTAGCACTGTTAAAAGTCTAATATCCTGAGGACAAAGCACATCAGGTTCATGCTGTACAATCCACTCAAAATTAATTGTCTTTAAGCTTCTCTTTTAAAGCTATGAAATGATTTTAATGCACTCCATTTATTTTTCGCGAATCCACCATTACATTATGTAACACTTCTTCTCTGACTTTTTTAAATTTTTCTCCAATAGCAACTGTGAGCCAGATGACCAGGGTACAGATAGTGGCCCTAGCACTAGAGAAGCTGGGTAAGACAGGAGACAAGGGAAGAGGCATAACCCACTCACCTCTACCAGGGGTTGTGGACAGTTCTGTGCACTCAGGACATACTGGTAGGTACAATTTCCTTGGCTGTAATCATGGAAATCACCTGGCATTTTTTGGGACTGATGGTCAGGACTGCAAGAGGGAAACATCCCTTGTGGAAGTTAAGGTGAATGTCCCTCACCCATTGCATGACCCCTCCTTTCAGCTAGCCAAATGTGCATAGGGATGTTAGGTCATAAGCAGAAAGCTGTAAGCCACACCTGTTGACTGACTTAATCATGGTCACTTCTGGATAACCTTTATCCCTGTGATGGGGAAAAAATTAGCCCATAGGCTGGGAAGGAGGCAATGACTGGCAGGCAGTGGGTACAAAATTGTGGAAAAAAACATGCCTCACAACATCTTTTTCAACAGTTTGCAGAAACATGATTCAGCTTCCCACAAAAAGTAGCAAGCTTTGGGTTGATTGGTTGATTAGTGTAATACAGAATCAGTTTACAATTCCTCACATAGATAATATTGGGGATATGTTGCACAGAACCATTCTTATAGTTAAAATCTATTAGTTCTGAAAATCCCTCTGTCCACATAACTAAAGGGTCCAATATTTTTCAGAGTCCAAAATGTCAGCAAATGCTGTTTCACTTTTTGTTTTACCTCAGTCTCAAATAAAGCATCAGCACTAAACTTTAAAAACAAATCACACTTTCACTTTTACATACTTGACTTAAGTCCATCCATGGTTTACTTTCCATTATACATTAAGTATCCCAAAACTGATTTGAAAAGACATGTCTATCTGGTGGATCTGTAAACTTGCAGCAAAATATCAAAGGGTTCCTTCTCCGTGGTGCCTGCATGATATTATTTTTACGTGCCATGAATTACAATTACTGCCTCTGCCCTTGTATTGGTATCACTTCCTCTTCATTGCAGCAGTAGCCTTCAGTTTCAGATATAGAGTCACTCTGCATAATCTCCTAACCATGAGTAGCTGTGTCACCCTTATGGCAGGAACAGTAATGCCTTCAGTAGACAGTTAAAGTTGTTAACTATCAGAACTCAAATCCCCAGATCATACACACAAATATCTAAATGAATAAATATTAACTTTTCCAATATCTTTATTGCAATTTAATATTTAAACTTTTACATAACAATCATAGACATTCATCAACAATACACAAATAATGAATACAAACAGGAAAAATGTTTAATACATTACTATACTTACCCTAAAAAAACTATATACAAAAAGTGCTAAATGCCTAAATATGTCTTTCATGTATCGAACTGATAAAAAGTAATTAAATACAGAAAAGAAAAAAGTGAGTGCCTTAAAAATGACATATATTTGGGTTTGAACTTCTTTATTAGCTAGTTATGTCTCTTTACATACTGTGAGTGCTATTGCAAGATATGGTCAAGGAGTGTGGTCCAATGTGCTCCAGTATAGCATATAATTAGAACATTTGTCAGTTTGTGTACTGTTATATACTTAATTGCCTCATCATTAGAATCAGTATTAAATAATTAAATAGCAGTTTTTAGTTTGCTTAAAAATGCCTTTACTAATCTAATTTAAATTGATCCATCACTTTCTCTATAGCCAAAACTTTATTTTTTTAATGTGCAGAGGGCTATACAGTGAGACTGCTTAACATCACAAAATATCAACGTTTTTGACTAATAATTGGGCAAGAAACAGAGCATATGACCCAGCTTATTAATGAATACGAACTCTTAGATGACCTACTGTGGTCTTGGGGCAACAATTTGGACTACATTGTAACACTGCAAGTGTTACATGTGCTCACATACATTGTTATATAATACCTTGTGACAGCATCTTTATTAAGTAAAAAATTTAATCCAAGGAGGCATCAAACTTGACATAATGCTGCTAATACAAAACTGGTTTAATTATACTTGCCTCATCCCACATTCTTCTTACAACAAAAACTTGGATACACGTACCACAGACACTGATACCAGTTCTATAACCATACCTACATCATATATTTTGGTTCTTACCTTCTTGGATCTCTTTACTCCATATATGTAACTTCTTCCATTCCTCCCCACCTCACCATACTCTTGTACTCATTTAATTGTATTATCTATGGAACTTCTTCATAACCACGTTGCACTGTATCTGTACTAGTGCGTGCATACAGACTTTTCTAAATCTTTATATGTAGATTCCTGTTTTCTTCTTGTTTGCTTGCTTCCATGCTGAACTTGGAAATAATCTAAAGAGACGGGCATTCTACTCTAATTCACAGAATTAAATAAAATAAATAAACAAATCCACCTTAGCTTCTTCCTCCATTTTATACTACTTAGGAATTCTATATTGTAACATAGCAATGTGCATCTCCAAATTTCTCTACTTCCCTCAGGCTGACTACCTTAAAGCCATAATGGCTTTCATGTAACTGGTTGAAATGGAACAACTCCACAGCTGATACCGTGTTGATTCATGCTACATGCAAGGATTCATATGCCCCCTCAGTCCAAAACTACATTTTTATGAGGGGAATAAGCTTAAGTTTGTTGAAAAGGTCTATCATCTTTGTGTTGTCGTATACTACAAGCTGACATTCTGAGACCAGTGTCACCTTTTGTCAAGTCCTCATGTTTCTATCTACAAAACATATCTTAGATAAAGCATTTTCTACATCAAGCTACTGTTTCAGTGGTAGTTGATAGCTTAGTCTCATTGTGACTGGATTATTGCAATGTCTTGTACCAAGGTCTTCCAACCACAGAACTTCATCACTTTCAGTTGGTGCAGAACTCTCCTACCAGGTTACAGGTACTTCATATCAACAACACATTACTCCTGCACTGTGGAGTCTCATTGGCTGCCTTGTTAATGTAGGATTATCTTTAAAGTTCTGGTCTTAGTATATGTTTTCTCTTTGCATGACTTGCACCCTTCTTACATAAATGAATCAGTGGTGAGTTATACCCAATCTAGGGTCTTGGGATCTACCACACAGGGGCTGTTAGTGGTTCCTCGGGTATATCTTCTGGTATATGAGCTTTTGGCTGTCAGGTCCCCTGTGTTTAAAACCTGCAACCGCAGTGGCTTTGGAAGTATTCAACACTGGCTGGCTTTTGAATTCACTCAAAACATGCCTCTTCAATAATGCATATGGAGGGGGTGGCTGATTGGTGTGGCCTGATTTCTAACTCTTATGAGACTGTATTTGTTCATTGTTTGTAATTATGGTATCTTTAGCGTAAATGATGTTTTGTGGAAAACATCTAAATAAACTGCAGATGAAGCAGAAGTTGATATCTATATTAAAACACTTCACTGCTTCAGTCCAGCATCCTTCTACCCTTATATAGTGTAAAAAAGTTATAGATATATATATATTTTTGTATATTGCTCCTGTCTCTGTTACAATGCCTGTCTCATAACAAAGGGATTATAGGATCATAGGAACTACAAGTAACTTAATTCTGAAGACCATGGTTACCTTGTCAAATACTGCACTCAAGTGCCCCCCCACTCCAGGAGGTAAAAACATGTCAGGCCAGGGATGAACTTGTGGGTATACATAAAGTCATCAATATTAGTTTTGAAGGAAACAAGTGTGTCATCTTGCTTAACATACAGGAGCAATTTGATCCAGAGATGGGACAACTGTTGGGTAATGAGCCTATCTCTCCCCAAGTTGTGTTTATATATCAGTGGATGCTCACGTCCTTTGTTCATGTGTAGCTGTTAATCCTGTGGAGAATACTTAGGGTGGGGATCTTGATGGCATGGAATGGTAGACATAGATCTCCACACAGGAGTCTATAAGTGATACATACAGGAATGGGGTTTCTGATCTATCCTGGTAGCCAAGGGCTTTAACATATCTGAAAGAAAACCAGTACAACTGATCAGTGAACTTAATATGATACTGTGCTGATCGCTCACTCCTGACATTTACATCTATATTGTTCAGCCCTACTAAAGTTTCAGTTCTTCGTTATGGTTGGTGTGACTACCTTACCTCCTAATAATGTTTTGTATTAAACTCTTACCATGTTTAACTACAACTGTGCTTCATCTTCTGTTTCTTTATTCATCTTTACTACAGTTGCAACATTACCTCCTAAGTTTTCCTATGTCATATTCTTGGAAATCTTAACTTCGACCACTAGCTTGTCTCCTCAATATTTCCTTACATTATATTCTTGCTATCCTTAACCATAGGTATCTCCTCTCCTATTGTTTTCTTTTGTTTTAGTCTTAATAACCATAACTACAACCACTGCCTCTTCTTGTATGTTTTATTACTCGTGTTTACCACTATTGTCACTACCTAACTCAAAATGTTTTCTTACATTAAAGTTTTACTAATCTTAATGACTACCAATGACTTTATCTCCTAATGTTCTTCTTTACTACTGCCTCTGTCTCATCTCCTAATGTTTTGATATGTTATATTATTATCTATGTTAACTACAACCATTGCCTCATCTATTGATGTATTTATACTTATCCTTACTACCATCACTATCTTACCACTTAATGTCTTCTTACTCATCCTTACTAGTATCTAAATGTCTTCGCATTTATTTTTCCTGTTATCACTATTTTACCTCCTAATGCCTTCATACTTATCCTTACTACTGTCACTACCTTACTGCTTTATGTCTACTTACTCATTGTTACTACAATCAGTACTTTACTGCTTAATATCTCCTTACTTATTGTTAATATCATCACTACTTTACTGCATAATGTCTCCTTATTCATTGTTACTACTATTACTGCCTTACTGCTTAATGTCTCCTTACTCATTGTTACTGCTATCACTGCCTTACTGCTTAATGTTTACTTACTCATTGTTGCTACTATAGCTGCCTTACTGCTTAATGTTTCCTTATTCATTGTTACTACTCTCACTGCCTTACTGCTTAATGTTTCTTTACTTATTTTTACTACTATCACTACTATACTGCTCAATGTCACCTTACTCATTGATAGTACTATTACTGCCTTACTGCTTAATGTCTCCTTACTCATTGTTACTACTCTCACTGTCTTGCTGCTTAATGTTTCCTTACTCATTGTTACTACTATAACTGCCTTACTGCTTAATGTTTCCTTACTCATTGTTACTGCTATCACTGCCTTACTGCTTAATGTTTCCTTACTCATTGTTGCTACTATAGCTGCCTTACTGCTTAATGTTTCCTTATTCATTGTTACTACTCTCACTGCCTTACTGCTTAATGTTTCTTTACTTATTTTTACTACTATCACTACTATACTGCTTAATGTCACCTTTCTCATTGATAGTACTATCACTGCCTTACTGCTTAATGTCTCCTTACTCATTGTTACTACTCTCGCTGTCTTACTGCTTAATGTTTCCTTACTCATTGTTACTACTATAACTGCCTTACTGCTTAATGTTTCCTTACTCATTGTTACTACTCTCACTGCCCTACTGATTAATGTTTCTTTACTTATTGTTACTACTATCACTACTATACTGCTTAATGTCACCTTACTCATTGATAGTACTATCACTGCCTTACTGCTTAATGTCTCCTTACTCATTGTTACTACTCTCACTGTCTTACTGCTTAATGTTTCCTTACTCATTGTTACTACTATAACTGCCTTACTGCTTAATGTTTCCTTACTCATTGTTACTGCTATCACTGCCTTACTGGTTAATGTTTCCTTACTCATTGTTGCTACTATAGCTGCCTTACTACTTAATGTTTCCTTATTCATTGTTACTACTCTCACTGCCTTACTGCTTAATGTTTCTTTACTTATTTTTACTACTATCACTACTTTACTGCTTAATGTCACCTTACTCATTGATAGTACTATCACTGCCTTACTGCTTAATGTCTCCTTACTCATTGTTACTACTATAACTGCCTTACTGCTTAATGTTTCCTTACTCATTGTTACTACTCTCACTGCCTTATTGCTTAATGTTTCTTTACTTATTTTTACTACTATCACTACTATAGTGCTTAACGTCACCTTACTCATTGTTACTGCTATCACTACCTAACTTCTAATGACTTCTTACTCAACCTTATCACTGTCACTACCTTACCACCTAAAGTTCTTTTACTCAACTTTGCTACTATCACTAACTCACCTTATAAATGTCTTGCCCCTCTTTACCACAATTACTACTTATTATTAAATATTTTTACCAATTTGTATTACTAGATTGCCTAACCTAATAATGAATGCTTCATCTGTATAGGATATTGCCATAATATGTTGCCCAAGAATTGAATAAGATTCTCTAGAATATGTGGGCTCAATAGAATATAAGCTAAATAAATGTCTAAGTTCTAGCATGATGCACTTTCAGTCATCTGCATTTGTACTTGTGTATATTTAGTGCATGAACGTCACTCTAAATGTATGTCTTCAGTATGAACTTGATGTGTATCATCTGTAGAATATAAGAAGCACAAGCAGCTGCCAGTACAGTATGCTTACACAAATATTGAAAACCTATTTGTCATTTAATTGCACGGCAACATGTACCTTTACTAACTGTACATACTAGATACACAGTTTTTCAACGTTATGTGATCTGTAAAATTATAGAGCTTATGTCTGCAGAGCAGATTGTGCCTGAAGCAGTTTCTTCAATTATCAGATTACTATCTTCTTAACAAACTTTAAAAAACTAATATAAAAATAAGAGAAAATAAGAAAAAGTATCCTACTCCATGCATAACACATAGGTAATACATGTATTTCTGCTGAGCAGCAGAAATTCATGAAATGATGTGGCAATGCTTAAAGGCATATTGCAGAGTTAAACATAATATGCCTTTACAACAATATCAGCAAAGAAGGCAGAATGCAAAAATTAAACTATAACCATCTATTTTTAATGACAGTATGTCTTAATTCTATTCAAATGTGTTTTAGTTAACAGAAAGAATTTGTTTAAATAAATAAAAAATCTGCCATAAAAATAAAACATTCCTTTGCCCATCTGCTGGTTTGATCCAGAGTAGCTTAACTCCTTTAACACTTTACCCAGCATTATACCATTATAAGAGGTGATGTGAACTAGGAAGGGAGCAGAGTGCTTTGTACCATTATAAGAGGTAATGTGAACTGGGAAGGGAGCAGAGTGCTTTGTACCATTATAAGAGGTAATGTGAACTGGGAAGGGAGCAGAGTGCTTTGTACCATTATGAGGGGTAATGTGAACTGGGAAGAGAGCAGAGTGCTTTGTACCATTATGAGGGGTAATGTGAACTGGGAAGGGAGCAGAGTGCTTTGTACCATTATGAGAGGTAATGTGAACTGGAAGAGAGCAGAGTGCTTTGTACCATTATGAGAGGTAATGTGAACTGGGAAGGGAGCAGAGTGCTTTGTACCATTATGAGGGGTAATGTGAACTGGGAAGGGAGCAGAGTGCTTTGTACCATTAAGAGAGGTAATGTGAACTGGGAAGGGAGCAGAGTGCTTTGTACCATTATGAGGGGTAATGTGAACTGGGAAGGGAGCAGAGTGCTTTGTACCATTATGAGAGGTAATGTAAACTGGGAAGGGAGCAGAGTGCTTTGTACCATTATGAGAGGTAATGTGAACTGGGAAGGGAGCAGAGTGCTTTGTACCATTATGAGGGGTAATGTGAACTGGGAAGGGAGCAGAGTGCTTTGTACCATTATGAGAGGTAATGTGAACTGGGAAGGGAGCAGAGTGCTTTGTACCATTATGAGGGGTAATGTGAACTGGGAAGGGAGCAGAGTGCTTTGTACCATTATAAGAGGTAATGTGAACTGGGAAGGGAGCAGAGTGCTTTGTACCATTATGAGAGGTAATGTGAACTGGGAAGGGAGCAGAGTGCTTTGTACCATTATAAGAGGTAATGTGAACTGGGAAGGGAGCAGAGTGCTTTGTACCCTTATGAGAGGTAATGTGAACTGGGAAGGGAGCAGAGTGCTTTGTACCATTATGAGGGGTAATGTGAACTGGGAAGGGAGCAGAGTGCTTTGTACCATTAAGAGAGGTAATGTGAACTGGGAAGGGAGCAGAGTGCTTTGTACCATTATGAGGGGTAATGTGAACTGGGAAGGGAGCAGAGTGCTTGTACCATTATGAGAGGTAATGTAAACTGGGAAGGGAGCAGAGTGCTTTGTACCATTATGAGAGGTAATGTGAACTGGGAAGGGAGCAGAGTGCTTTGTACCATTATGAGGGGTAATGTGAACTGGGAAGGGAGCAGAGTGCTTTGTACCATTATGAGAGGTAATGTGAACTGGGAAGGGAGCAGAGTGCTTTGTACCATTATGACAGGTAATGTGAACTGGGAAGGGAGCAGAGTGCTTTGTACCATTATGAGGGGTAATGTGAACTGGGAAGGGAGCAGAGTGCTTTGTACCATTATGAGGGGTAATGTGAACTGGGAAGGGATCAGAGTGCTTTGTACCATTATGAGAGGTAATGTGAACTAGGAAGGGAGCAGAGTGCTTTGTACCATTATGAGAGGTAATGTGAACTGGGATGGGAGCAGAGTGCTTTGTACCATTATGAGAGGTAATGTGAACTAGGAAGGGAGCAGAGTGCTTTGTACCATTATAAGAGGTAATGTGAACTGGGAAGGGAGCAGAGTGCTTTGTACCATTATGAGAGGTAATGTGAACTAGGAAGGGAGCAGAGTGCTTTGTACCATTATGAGAGGTAATGTGAACTGGGATGGGAGCAGAGTGCTTTGTACCATTATGAGAGGTAATGTGAACTAGGAAGGGAGCAGAGTGCTTTGTACCATTATAAGAGGTAATGTGAACTGGGATGGGAGCAGAGTGCTTTGTACCATTATGAGAGGTAATGTGAACTAGGAAGGGAGCAGAGTGCTTTGTACCATTATAAGAGGTAATGTGAACTGGGAAGGGAGCAGAGTGCTTTGTACCATTATGAGAGGTAATGTAAACTGGGAAGGGAGCAGAGTGCTTTGTACCATTAAGAGAGGTAATGTGAACTGGGAAGGGAGCAGAGTGCTTTGTACCATTATAAGAGGTAATGTGAACTGGGAAGGGAGCAGAGTG